>NW_024039666.1:225000-370107 GCF_016077235.1 Cyprinodon tularosa
AGACTATAGGCATTTCTTGAAGACATAAAGACATTAATGATGTTAAACACTCTTCTTCTGAATGCAGACAAAGTTATAGTCTTTGGACCAGATTCTTTGAAAAAGAAGCAGAGTAGTCAGTCACTTCATTCGGATGGGAATAAATTGATGTCAGATAATAAAACTGTCATTTAAATCTCATTTCAATAAAGGTTTCTAGAATTTTCTTCTTTCATCTCCAGAATATACTAAAAATTAGGAATATCCTGTCCAGGGGTGATGCTGAGCATTTGTTACTTCATGGCTGGACTATTGTAATTCTTTACTATCAGGAAGTCCACAAACTGTAGTTAAAAGCCTTCAGCTGATCCAAAATGCTGCAGCCAGAGTTCTGATTAAAATTAAAAAGAGAGATCATATCTCTCCTATCCTGGCTTCTCTTCATTGGCTTCCTGTTAAATCCAGAATAGAATTTAAAATCCTCCTTCTCACATATACAGGTGCTGGTCATAAAATTAGAATATCATGAAAAAGTAGATTGATTTCAGTAATTCCATTTAAAAAGTGAAACTTGTATATTATATTCATACATTACATACAAACTCATATATTTCAGATGTTTATTTTGTTTAATTTTGATGATTACAAATGACAACAAATGAAAATCTCAAATACATCATATCAGAAAATTAGAATATTACTGAAGACCAATAAAAACAAAGGATTTATAGAAATGTTGGCCAACTGAAAAGTATGAACATGAAAAGTATGAGCATGTACAGCACTCAGTATTTAGTTGGGCCTCCTTTGGCCTGTATTACTGCAGCAATGCGGCGTGGCATGGAGTCGATCAGTCTGTGGCACTGCTCAGGTGTTATGATAGCCCAGGTTGCTCTAATAGTGGCTTTTATCTCTTCTGAATTGTTGGGTCTGGTGTATTGCATCTTCTTCTTCACAATACCCCATAGATTTTCTATGGGGTTAAGGTCAGGAGAGTTTGCTGGCCAATTAAGAACAGGGATACCATGGTCCTTCAACCAGGTACTGGTAGCTTTGGCACTGTGTGCAGGTGCCAAGTCCTGTTGGAAAATGAAATCTGCATCTCCAAAAAGTTGGTCAGCTGCAGGAAGCATGAAGTGCTCTAAAACTTCCTGGTATGTGGCTGCGTTGACCCTGGACCTCAGAAAACACAATGGACCAACACCAGCAGATGACATGGCACCCCAAACCATCACTGACTGTGGAAACTTTACACTGGACTTCAAGCAACGTGGATGAAGTGCCTCTCTTCTTTTCCTCCAGACTCTGGGACCTTGATTTCCAAAGGAAATGCAAAATTTACTTTCATCAGAGAACATGACTTTGGACCACTCACCAGCAGTCCAGTCCTGTTTCTCTTTAGCCCAGGCAAGACGCTTCTGACGCTGTCTGTGGTTCAAGAGTGGCTTGACACAAGGAATGCGACAGCAGAAACCCATGTCTTTCATACGTCTGTGTGTGGTGGTTCTTGAAGCCCTCACTCCAGCTGCAGTCCACTCTTTGTGAATCTCCCCCACATTTTTGAATGGGTTTTGTTTCACAATCCTCTCCAGGGTGCGGTTATCTCTCTTGCTTGTACACTTTTTTCGACCACATCTTTTCCTTCCCTTCGCCTCTCTATTAATGTGCTTGGACACTGAGCTCTGTGAACAGCCAGCCTCTTTAGCGATGACCTTTTGTGTCTTGCCCTCCTTGTGCAAGGTGTCGATGGTCGTCTTTTGGACAACTGTCAAGTCAGCAGTCTTCCCCATGATTGTGTAGCCTATAGAACTAGACTGAAAGACCATTTAAAGGCTTTTGCAGGTGGTTTGAGTTAATTAGCTGATTAGAGTGTGGCACCAGGGGCCATCAATTTTGAACCTTTTCACAATATTCTAATTTTCTGATATGATGAATTTGAGATTTTCATTTGTTGTCATTTGTAATCATCAAAATTAAACAAAATAAACATCTGAAATATATGAGTTTGTATGTAATGTATGAATATAATATACAAGTTTCACTTTTTAAATGGAATTACTGAAATCAATCTACTTTTTCATGATATTCTAATTTTATGACCAGCACCTGTAAATATCAGAGACAGTGGCTTCTGGCCAATAGAGGGCGCAAAGGGTGCCGCCCCACCCACCCATGACCCTGATTACATCTTTCAGCTTTCTCTCCTGATTCTTTCTGGAAAATAGATCACTCTAAGCAAACACTTTAAATATAACTTTATAAGATTTTTCTGTATTAAATGACTAGAAAACGTACTCAGACCAGAGAGGTTTCACAAATAGGACAGCCTGCCAAATCATCACATCATACACATCTGTAAATGAGGAGACATCCCTGGCTACAGCCAGATGAAAATAACACAGCGTTTTAAGATCAAGGCTGTTCTGAGGCACAGTGAGAGATGTCTCACCGTAAAGAACTATCCACTCTGTCTCTGCTCCCATTACATTCCTAACTCTTGCCCTAATTAGGTAAAGAGCTTGGAAAAACATGAGTCTTTACATTAACAGGCAGGTATTATTAGACATATACGTGAACCATAAATATAATTAGGGATGCAGGATATTTTTTGGAAGGATAAAATATTTGCAGTTTGGCAGAATCTTTTTATCGGCCCAATACGTACATTTATCCGATAAAAATAGCCGATAATTAATTGCATTTGGTGTATGTTTATTCAGGCAGCCCAGCTCCAAAGCAGGGTTTTGATTGCCTTACTAGCAGGACCTAAGCGTGGCTCCTTCATTACCTGACTGTTAATGAATGATCACGTCTTCAGGAGTGTTTTCTATTTTTCTCGGTTTGCAAAAGCAAGAAATCGGAGGAAAAAAGGTTGTAAGTTTTTTAACATAACAAACCTAATAGCTCACCTGAATAATCATTATAGTGGCAAAGCATTATGGAAAGAATACAAAGCAGCTGGGATGGCAGCTACCGGTGCTAAGGCTAAGACAGGAACAACATGGAGGACAGATGTCTGCATTCAGAAGGCTTTTGAAAGCTGTAAAAACATTTCATGAGACACTGAAAAGGCTAAAGCTATTAACGACAGAGCAATGAAATTTATAGCGTTCCATAACTAGCCCTTTTTTTTTTATAGAGAACCCAGGTTTATGTAACTTAATAGGACTTTTGGAGCCCCATTACATAATCCAAGCCATTGCTTCTTCTTAGACGCGTCTCTGCCTGCACCTATAGCTGTAGGCACAACACATATCCACAACTTGATCAATAAGAACGGACTGCAGGTACATTTTACCACAGACATATGGGCGTCAGATGTTGGTCCGGTTAGCATGTTAAGCTTAACGGCTCAGGATCTAGATTTTAACATGCAAAAAGCAATGCTACAGACACAAGGCCTCAAGCATTCAGGCAACGTTTTATTGATTATTCACATTATTTTTGAGGATACACTGTCATTAACATGGTTTTTGTTACCAAGACTGACATTAGTGTGTTGGTACATCTAGTTTATTGTTTGAAAAATGTGACTTTTTTTATTTTACAGGGTAAAAGATACAAGATAATGTCCAAATATAAGTATGAAAAGCTTATTGCTTCCTCCATTTGTGCCAGTAAAGCATACAGGCTGTTTCTCAATACGTGTGCTTGTGCTAGGGCTGGGTAAAAAAATTATTTAATCAAAATTTTAATCATTCCTTTTTTTTGAAAAACATGGTTTGAGTAATTTTTTAAAGTTTTATGGGTTTTTTCCCTATTTAAATTCAATACGGAAAAAAGCACTAAGTGTTTAAAACCCCGAAAATAAAAAAAATTAATAATTTTTTAAAGAAAACACCCTTTATTTTTAAAATAACGGGGCCAAAACTTTTGACTGGGGAAAATCGCCATTTGCCGTGTCTTGACGTCTCCTCACCCAGTATTTCCTTTTTATTTTTCACAGGCACAAATGAAAGTTTTTGTTCCTCCTTTTTTTAAACCCCCCTTTTTTAAAAAGTTTTGCACGGGGTTTTAAATTTTGACAGAAAAAAAAATCGAATTTAAAACGTTGCCCCCTTTTTTATTTTTTGCTTTTCAATTAAATTAATTTTAAAATTTTAGAAAAAATAAACCCCAAAGTTTAAAACCCCCCCGTAAAGTTTTTCTCTTCCCCTTTGGTTAAACCCAACCCTAGAAAGGGCCCAATTCCCAGCCCTGAATAAAAACCCCAGGTTTTTTTCCCGGGCCCCCCCCCCAAATTTCCCCAGGCTGGGCGTTTTTCCCTTAACCGGGGGCCCCGGACACCCCGGACATTTTAAGGGAGGCTCTTTCAAGAAAAGTTTTTTTCTTTGCGTTTTTAAAAAAAAAAACCCTTTTAAAAATCTTTTGGAAAAACTTTAAACCTCCTAAAGGCCCTTTTACGGGAAACTTTTCCCCCCCTTTTCCTCCGTTTCCCGGGGGCGGTTCGCCGGGGGGAGACTTAAAAAGGGACCCAGACTTCCTTCCCCAGCCTTCTTCCCCCAAAAGGAACCCCAACTTTCCCCCCCCCGAGGAAACCTACCTTCCCCTGCCCTTCTTCCCCGGGGGCCTCCCCCCCGGGGGGACCCCCCGGGAAACTCCCCCAAAGGGGGGCCAGGACACCCCCGACCCAAGCCACCTAACCCCTTTTCAGTGGGAAGCCCGGTTTTTCCGACCCCCCCGGCCGGGCTTCCACCCTACCTCAAGGGAGAGCCCAGCCAAAACCCCACGGAGGGAAACCCATTTGGGCCCTTGTATGCGACCTTTTTTTCCCAAAGCCCCCGGGCCGACCTGGGGGGTTGGGAAAGGGGGGGTGCCAAAGGGGGGTTGTTTTGACCACCCCCCAAGACGGGGGGTAAAAGTGTTCAGGGGCCCTTTGCCCTCCCCCTTGGGGACCCCGTCCCTTTTCCCCTTGGGGAACAAGCCCGTACAAAACCCTATTTGGGGAGGCCCCCCCCCTGCCCGAAAAGGCATTTTTTTCCGGTCGGGCCATTTTGGGAAAAATTTTACATTTGCCCCCCATCCCCGGCCTTCCCCTTGGGGGCGGGGAACCCTTCCCAGCGGGCCCGCTCCATTTATAAAGAAAGGCCCTTTCTTGAAAAAGAAAAACGAAAACCAAAGGGGCCCCCAAAACCCCCCCAAAACTTGGCGCGCCAAAAAATTCGCCATAAAGGGTTTAAAAACAGAATCGGTGACGGGGGCACCCGGCATAAAAATCCACAAAACAAGCCATTATTTTGGGGAATCCCCAATTACCCCTTTCCGGGACCCTGAGGTATAAACCCCCCGGCACCCCTATAGAGGAAACCCCCAAGGGGCCCCCCGAGGGACAGGCAAAAGTTTCCGTAAAACCCTGTGATGGGGGGGGAACCCCCAAGGGCCCCCCCGGGGGGGGGGGGACCCTTCGCGGGGGGGCGGGTCCGGGTTTCCCCACCCCGGAGGGAAAACCCCTGCCCCCCCGAATCCGGGGTTCGATTGAGGCCCTTTAAAAGGGGAATAGAACTTCCGGGGGGGGGAAGAGTGTGACCCCCGTTTGGGCCCCCCCCCCCCTTTTTGAATGGGGGGACCACCACCCCAGCCCCTTTGGGGGGATCCCCCCGTCCGGGAATGTAAAGATGTGAGCCCCCCCCCACACAACCGGACCTTGAGGAACCCGGGGGATCTCACCACCCCCGGGCCCTCCACCGGGGAGTTTTTTAAACCACCTCGGCGACCTCGCCCACAGAAGGGAGAGCCCACCCCAGGTCCCCAGGCCGCTTCCTAATGGAAGCATGTTGGTGGGATTGAGGAGGTCTTGAAGTATTTTCCCCCACCGACCCAAACGTCCCCAGTCGAGGTTTAGCACACACAACCCCACTAAAACATTTGGTGCTGCACCCCTTCCCCCTCCGAACGCCGATGGCGGACCAGAATCGCTTCGGAGCCGTGCGGAAGCCCTTTTTCCATGCCTCTCCAAACTCCTCCCACCCGAGTTTTTGCCTCAGCAACCATCCGAGCCGCATGCCGCTTCGCCCGCCGGTACCCATCAGCTGATTCCGGAGTCCCACAGGCCAAAAAGGCCCAATAGGCCTCCTTCTTCAACCTGACAGCATCCCTCACCGGAGGTGTCCACCAACGGGTTCGAGGGTTGCCGCCACGACAGGCACCGACAACCTTGCGGCCGCAAGTAATACGTAATAAATAATAAATAAAAAAAAATCATTTCCAAAGTTGAGAGGACCGTGGCAACCAGCAGACCGCCGAGGCTAACTGCAGCCCGTCTGCAGCAGCCCTCTCTCGGCATAGCCGTGTCTGGCTCTGATGGCAATTTTTTTGTTTTATTTGGCAAAATGTTCATTTGATTTGTGTTTATCAGACTGTGTTCATTATTACTCCCCCACTAAATTAAAAAAGTAATAATTTATTATTATCTAGAGACTATTAATAACAGGAGGTGAAATGCAGCTCTAGAAGAGCCGGGCATGTGGTGACCTCACGCATGTTTCAGTTCCATTTGACCCATATTTATGCTGCGTGCTCCCGTTCTAACCAAATCCAGACTTTCCTGTTCTTTTTAAGAACATACTTGGCGAGGACACAAGTACGTGCTCGCGTACTAGTGAATTGAGAAACGGCCACAGTATAGATTCACACAGTGGCGGATCTAGGGGGCGGCTACTTGGGCTGCAGCCCCGGATGTTTCCCCTAGAGCCCCGGATCTCGCTTCTGAGCTGATCTGAGTAAAATGTGCAGTACTGGATTTCACCAGATGGTGGCAGCAAAGGCAGGAAAGCAGCCCGTAGCATTCCCGTGCAGAAGAAGAAGCTCTACAGACTGATGTTCCAGGGATGTGAAGCTCTGACTGACTTCCAGACGTTGTTTGTCCCGGTGTTCTATGGAATTCTGTTCCCCTTGTGTCGGGAGCGCATTGAAGCCAGAGAGGCGGACATGGCGGATGGGACCATTTTCACGACGCGTCTGATCGATTTCTCGCTAAAATCAGCTATAATCATGTCACGGTTGTAACATCCAGTTTAATCAGCAGCTGTTGTTTACAAAATTGTAAAATAAATAAATAGACGAGGTGCTTTAAAGCTATTTTGTGTTATTTTAAACGCCAAGAAAATCGTCTTTTTTTTTCTGTCACTTAAACCTGACAGAAATAAAAGTCAGTCACCAAACACAGATTTCCAACAAGTAGTGAGTATTTATCATTTTTCATTGATGATATCAGAGGATGGAAACTGGCTGATAACAGGACACAAATATTCCTGAAAAGATGAGAGTGTAGACTTTCTGATTTATCCCGTTCTAATGTAAAATATGACAGATTACTGGATTAAGGACATTCCCAGTATACTACATGATATCACACATGAACAATTTTTGAGAATCTGGAAACAGATGCTTTTTACTTCCCAAAGATATGGGAGGAGGAGAGACTTGATGTTTCAGCTGCCTGAAATAATCTGTTCCTCCTCCATAACATGGGAAGAAATTAATTTACCTGCACATTTTTAACTGTGTTTATTCCTCTCATCATCAACAACAAATCCTCTGGATTTAGTGACATTTGATAATTATTTGCCAAAGTTATGAGAGGGGAATTGTATATTTTAGCCACCTGATATAATCCGTTCCCCCATTGATGATCTTTATGAAATATACTTTCTGTTTAAATGTTTATCTAACAATTCATAAATATTCCAAAAAAAAAAAGTTCAAACCAAAACCACTGGACTTTGTTTTCCAAGTTTGAAGATGTTTCTTAATTCCAAATGTCTGGAGCAATGCTACTGCAGACATTTGGAATTGAGAATTAAAATACATTAAATAAAGATAATCAAACCAACAACTATTTTGGATTTAAAAATATAAAATAATAAATGTTTTAAACATAATATATGAAAAATTATGACAGTTTCACTGGATTTGTTTACTTTTTTCCCCATGTTATGGGGAAACAGATTCTATCAGGCGGCTAAAATATATGATTTCCCTCTGATAACTTTGGCAAATAATGATCAAATGTGACCAAATCCACAGAGTTTGCTGTTGATGAAGAGAGGGATAAACACAGTTAAAGACTTGCAGGTGAATTCATTTCTTCCCATGTAATGGAGGGGGAATTGTTATGTGTGATAGCATGTAGTATAGTAGAAATTTCTTTAATCCAGTAATCTGTCATATTTTACATTAGAACGGGATTTAGAAGAAAGTCTACTCTCTCATCTTCACCCTTGGGGCTAAGCCCCTGATCTCCTAG
This sequence comes from Cyprinodon tularosa, assembly GCF_016077235.1. NCBI lineage: Eukaryota > Metazoa > Chordata > Actinopteri > Cyprinodontiformes > Cyprinodontidae > Cyprinodon > Cyprinodon tularosa. Next base: position 233,225 of record NW_024039666.1, read on the forward strand.
GATCCTAGATCCTCCCCTGGATTCACAGCAGGGTTTTAGCTAGCAATGCGTACGGCCTGTACTAAAATAATAATAATAATAACAAATTGTATGCCCTATTTTTTTTTTCTCTGGAAATTTCACTAAAATGTTCAAAATTTCACAAGCAGCAGATGCTGGAGTTAGAAAAATGTAACAGGTGCTGCTCGAAGCGCCACATTTACCAGTCAGAGAAGCTGATCTGGGAGCTGGCAGGGAGGTGGAAAGTGGTGCTGAAACCACTTCACTCCTCTGAAACCGCTTATTAACGCCTAAATTAACTCAAAATGTCGAAACCTGCCGGAAAAATATGTTCACTTTCGTTATATGGGTGCCTGCAGTTTGTAACATATACCTAAAAATACAGTAGAGGTGAACATGCCTGAGGCAGCTGCTGCCGGGGATTCCCAGTGACAGCGCACTGCCGGTACAGGTGCTGGTCATAAAATTAGAATATCATGAAAAAGTAGATTGATTTCAGTAATTCCATTTAAAAAGTGAAACTTGTATATTATATTCATACATTACATACAAACTCATATATTTCAGATGTTTATTTTGTTTAATTTTGATGATTACAAATGACAACAAATGAAAATCTCAAATTCATCATATCAGAAAATTAGAATATTACTGAAGACCAATAAAAACAAAGGATTTATAGAAATGTTGGCCAACTGAAAAGTATGAACATGAAAAGTATGAGCATGTACAGCACTCAGTATTTAGTTGGGCCTCCTTTGGCCTGTATTACTGCAGCAATGCGGCGTGGCATGGAGTCGATCAGTCTGTGGCACTGCTCAGGTGTTATGATAGCCCAGGTTGCTCTAATAGTAGGTTGCTCTAATAGTGGCTTTTAGCTCTTCTGAATTGTTGGGTCTGGTGTATTGCATCTTCTTCTTCACAATACCCCATAGATTTTCTATTGGGTTAAGGTCAGGAGAGTTTGCTGGCCAATTAAGAACAGGGATACCATGGTCCTTCAACCAGGTACTGGTAGCTTTGGCACTGTGTGCAGGTGCCAAGTCCTGTTGGAAAATGAAATCTGCATCTCCAAAAAGTTGGTCAGCTGCAGGAAGCATGAAGTGCTCTAAAACTTCCTGGTATGTGGCTGCGTTGACCCTGGACCTCAGAAAACACAATGGACCAACACCAGCAGATGACATGGCACCCCAAACCATCACTGACTGTGGAAACTTTACACTGGACTTCAAGCAACGTGGATGAAGTGCCTCTCTTCTTTTCCTCCAGACTCTGGGACCTTGATTTCCAAAGGAAATGCAAAATTTACTTTCATCAGAGAACATGACTTTGGACCACTCACCAGCAGTCCAGTCCTGTTTCTCTTTAGCCCAGGCAAGACGCTTCTGACGCTGTCTGTGGTTCAAGAGTGGCTTGACACAAGGAATGCGACAGCAGAAACCCATGTCTTTCATACGTCTGTGTGTGGTGGTTCTTGAAGCACTCACTCCAGCTGCAGTCCACTCTTTGTGAATCTCCCCCACATTTTTGAATGGGTTTTGTTTCACAATCCTCTCCAGGGTGCGGTTATCTCTCTTGCTTGTACACTTTTTTCGACCACATCTTTTCCTTCCCTTCGCCTCTCTATTAATGTGCTTGGACACTGAGCTCTGTGAACAGCCAGCCTCTTTAGCGATGACCTTTTGTGTCTTGCCCTCCTTGTGCAAGGTGTCGATGGTCGTCTTTTGGACAACTGTCAAGTCAGCAGTCTTCCCCATGATTGTGTAGCCTATAGAACTAGACTGAAAGACCATTTAAAGGCTTTTGCAGGTGGTTTGAGTTAATTAGCTGATTAGAGTGTGGCACCAGGGGCCATCAATTTTGAACCTTTTCACAATATTCTAATTTTCTGATATGATGAATTTGAGATTTTCATTTGTTGTCATTTGTAATCATCAAAATTAAACAAAATAAACATCTGAAATATATGAGTTTGTATGTAATGTATGAATATAATATACAAGTTTCACTTTTTAAATGGAATTACTGAAATCAATCTACTTTTTCATGATATTCTAATTTTATGACCAGCACCTGTATGTGGGGGAATGCACGGCTCTGAAAGCCAAGCAACAGAGTTTTTGCTGCCCAAATTGCAGCGTGAACATAGCGTTACACTTTCTGTTTGTTTGAATTAACCTATGAAACATAATATTGTACCTAAAAAATGATCTCATTTATGAAATTTCCACCTCTAGTCAAGAACAAATACTTCCCATAATCAGGACTAAAGTAGTTCTGAAACAAAGACAAAAGCAGATACTATTTTCATGTCCGATTTACTGAACTTTGCTTTGAGCTTTGGGATCATTAGTGATTCAGACACATTCTTCCTCAGTGGAAACAGAATTATATCTGTGAACTAGGATTTGTCACAATATTTTGTAAACAGGTTCATTACATTCAAAGTATTTGTAGACAGCGCAGCGACTTGTCTAAAAGGAACATCAGCGGTTTCCAGTCGCCACCATAGACATAATATATATTGACAGCTTTCTCCTACAGGTGCTGACGTGATTTGGTGGCGCCATCTTGAGGCGGTCAACAGCTCTGCTCAGTCTAATGTGTTGAGCACGCACAGAATAAATTTTAATTAACTTTAACTCAATGAATATTGAACTCATTTTCACAGTTGTTGTTTTTTTTGCTAAAACAAACAAATGGTTCAGTGTATTTAAATATGCTTTGTGGGGTTAAGAGTAATGGAATATTCTGATATGATTAACGAAATTATTTTTGTATACACTGTGTGTACAAAATTACATAAAGTCTGTCCAAACCTGTATATATGTTGCAAAGCACAGACACTCATACATTTTTATAACTTTTTATTACTATAAACAGAAACTTATTAGGTATGCACAAATATACATACACAGATCTCTAAGTCTCTCTCTCTCTTATATATATATATATATATATATATATATATATATATATATATATATATATATATATATATAACTATACTGTAAAACTATTGTAAAAACACTGTACAGAACAGTATTTAATTAAGTTGTTTAGTTTTTTATATTTTAATGTTAATGTTATTTTTTTACCCATGGTTTAGCTGTTTTGCTTTTATTTTATACTGTTTTACTATTTTTTTTTCTTTTCTTTACAGTCCTTTGGCCAGCTTTTAAGTGCTTAAAAAAATAAAATCAGATTGGATATTTTCTTTTAACTTATTCTTACTAGAATAATAAGAATATTATTTTTAAAAGGTCCACATAGTGTGACCCCTTTTTCTGTAATCTGTTGCTGCTGTAACTCTGTGGGGCAATAAAGGGAGTTTCTATTCTATGTAGTGTATATCTGCTGTTTATTTAGTAATGTCTTCCAAAGCTCTGATTCCTTCATGAAGTTGTCCTTCCAGCCCTGATGTCAACAGTCTGTTGATTCAAACAAAAACACTCTGCAGGCATCCTTCTACTGTTTTGTTTAAAGCAGCAGGTCGACCTTCCCAAGATGGCGGCCGTAATGTCTGCGCGGCGACGGTCAATGCGGGGTCTAGACATATATATCTCTATGGTTGCGACGATTTTCTCAGAGTGCAGTGAACTCGAAGCGATTAACAGTTTTAACTGGAGCCAATTACTCATTAACCGCAGTCATTAAAATCCAATGCTATCAGTGAGCGAGCTGACCGCAGTAAGATGGCTGCCGAGCTTTAGCTTAGCATCTTGATCTCCTCTAATCAGTTTTCCAATCAGATGAGGGTAAAATCCAGTGTGCATCATCAGGGAATCGTTTCTATCAGGTATTTCCTACCTATCCGGTGTAAGATGATCTGGGGGATCCTGGTGAAATCCAGCAGTAGATGTTGATCGTCCATCTTTTCCTCCGAATTGACCAAACTCCCTTTAAACTCCGTGAATGTTTCTTCAGCAGGAGTTAACTGCTCGGTGATAAACTCTCCCTGAAGCTGGACTGAAGACATTCTCACTGCAAACACTCCCAGATTATCAGCCTCTCTACAATGACTCCACACACAAGCTAAGCTAATTCTGCTAGCTACAGTGACGCAACTTCCTATTCTTCTTCTTCTTGTGTTATTTGCGGTTGTCAAGCAAATTTTGGCGCATTACCGCCACCATCTGCACAGGACTGTGGTTCCGGATTTATTAAAACTACTGTACAAGAAAAAAAAAAAACTACATTTCATTATAAAGAATAATCCTTTAATTTAGAGTCTTTTTCTAAAAGGTCGTTAATGTTTAGTTGTAATTTGTTGGCTTGTAATCTATGTAACAGTTCATTTCTCTGATGCAAAACAATAAAACATGAGCCACTGATTCTTTTTGAAAATAAAAATCAAATTTCCTTGTAGTGTGTTTCCCTAATTTAGTTAACGTTCTATTTAAACCTCTATGACCAAAGTAGAATCTTGATCTGATTATTTCCTCTTTTCTATTCCTTTCTGTTTTCCTCATAATTCCAACTTTTCTTTGAATACTATTCCACCATCTTCCAGTTCTTTCTTCTTCCCACTAATTCTACCATCTTGCTCTAACCTTTAGCTTAATTACTGATTTCATTTCACCTTTACTAAATGCTTCTATTAAATCAATCTGACTGCTTTTAGTAGATGTGGCTGTACTAATTCAACTGTAGGATAAACACCATTAGTTTAAGTTTGTCTGCATTTTCGTTTTTCATGTTTTGTTGATGTCCAACACTTTACTTTTTCTTGTTACTGAAAATGCGCTATAGAAATAAACTGGCCTCACCTTAAAGCTACTGGTTCTGAAACTGGGCTATTGGGCCAGGGGCAGGAAAATCAGCTCTTTAACTAAAAGCCTTTGGTTGGACCAGCAACATGGAGCAATAATGTGAACAGTTAGTTTCCTGGTAATGTGGCTGTTTTTAATGCTTTGTAAAGAATGACATTACGGTCATCTTGAGTTACTCAATCACAAAAACCTATGTACGTGTTTTGTTAATATACCCCTACGCTGCTTTAGTCTACAAAAACAGACACTTTTAATGTCTCCTATTGCCCAGAAATGTTCGTCTTAAACCTAAGATAATGTTTTGATGGAAACCATATATGTTACAACTAGAATTATAGATGAATTGGTGCCAATTTCAAATTTTTATTTCAGTCAAACTTTGTTTTCTTGTCAGGCAGAAGACAAGAATAGTTTAGAATTTGTTCACGTTTATATCTAAGTAAAGGTTTTGTTTAAATTAAACTGTTATTCCTAATCTCCCAGAAATACATTCTCCCTCTTTCTACGATAAACTCTATACTGATGACTGAGAATTTTAAAATAAGGCACTTAGTACTGACTTATTCTCTCAGTGATCAACATCTGATTAATATTTTTTGCTTTTGGTGGTCTCTAAGATGTTTCACTAGTTGGTAAGACCTTTGCTTCAGAGCTAAGTTAAATTCTAACAAATAAAAAATAGGAAGGACCGATGCTTTGATGCAAACATGGGGTAAAGTCATTTTCTCTCCTGACTTTTTCTTTCTTTCTGTAAGATTCACCTCTATTCTCTTTGCCAAGCAGTCGTAGGATAAATGTTTATTTTATTTAGTTGCTTAAATGAAACAGTTTACAAAAACTAGTTGGACCATGTTTTCAGTCCATAGAAGACATCTTAAATAAAATCTGAACGAGAGTGCCTCAATTTGTTTTAGAAGCATTTTTAACATATCAAGAAAATGAACAATTTAATAAACAAGGTGCTTTTCTTGAATTCTGATCTTTTCCTTCTAAACAGAATCAACTCAGAAATCCATTCTTAGCTGGATCCTACCCCATCACACCAACTTTGTTCAGAAGTATTTTAGCCATGAGAAGTTTGGAATTAACCTTTGATTTTCATTTTTGGACACAGAAATATTTTCACATGATGTTACATGTCACAAAAAGCTGGATGATGGCATGATTGGAAAAAAGGTGGAAGAAATGCTGGGGCCTCGGTCATTCAGTCCTTAAATTAGATTGTTTTCTCAATAGACTTTATAGCATCCATTGCTACAATTTACAAAATTCAGACAAAACTGTATCGTATTCAGTTTATTAAAACCATAGTCTAGACCAGACATGGGCATACTACGGCCCCCGGGCCGTATACGGCCCGTTAGGCTTTTTAATCCGGCCCGCCGAACTTGTCCAAATTACCCTAATTTCACGACTGTAAGGCGCACATAAACGTCTTTTTTTTTTTTTTTTTCCTCAAAATGTGCGGTGCGCCCTATGTGTGTTGTAACTGCGACTTTTGAGACCACCATGCACCATGCAGAACTCCTCATCTCCTCATTGAGGAGATGATGAAAGCGTGGCTGAGGGAGGTGAATGTAAGGAGACCAGGTGTTTTTTTCCCACTCATCACCATCTCTGGTAATCTGTGACTGCATGCGTGCCCATCTCACAGCTGATGTGAAAAACATGGTGAAACAAATTAACGCTGTGCTCGCTGTTATTCCACCGCTCGACATCGGTGCGCTTCGGGAGCGCGCCGCCAACGCGCTGCTGCTGCTCGAGATGGAAAAATTGAAGTTTTGCTGCTGGAAGCGCCGCATCAACCAATCAGAGAAGCTGATCTGGGAGCTGACAGCGAGGCAGGTGTATGAGGAGACCAGGTGGTTTTTTCCACGCATCACCATCGCTGTTAATCTGTGACTGAATGAACGCTGTGCTCGCCGTTATCCCGGGAGGTCTGACAAAGGAACTTCAACCGCTCGACATCGGTGTGAAGAGGTCTTGTGCGAAATTCTGTTTCCCCGTGAAAATCTGTTCCCCCTGTGTCGGGAGCGCGCATTGCTGCCAGAGAGGCGGATCTGACCATTCTTAAGGCGCTCCTGATCATTTTTCGGTAAAAACAGCTCATATAATCATCTCAACTTTGTAACATCCATTTTAATCGGTTGCTCTTTTTAAGAAATTGTAAAATAAATACATTAACGAGGTCCTCACGCTGTTTTGTGTTTTTTTTTAACGCCAAGAGAATCGGTATTTCTCCAACTTTTGTCCCTTCAGCCTGACAGAAATAAACGTCAGTCACCGAACACAACAACACGTAGTGTATTTTTAATTTTTCATTGCTGATATAAGTGGATGGAAACTGGCTGATAGCAGGGCACACAAATTAAGACGTCCTGCGAAGATGAGAGTAGAATTTCTGGTTAATCACCTTCTAATGTAAAATATGACAGATTACTGGATTAAGGACATTTATAGTATACCACATCACACATATCAATTTTAGAGAAATTGGAAACAGTTGCTCTTTATTTCCCAAAGATATGGGAGGAGGAGAGGAGATAATGGATGTTTCAGCTTACTGAAATATTCTGTTCCCCCTCCATAACAGGGGAAGAAATTGATTTACCTGCAAGTCTTTAACTGTGCTTATTCATCTCACCACCAAGAACAAATCCCGTGGATTTGGTCATATTTACTCTTTATTTGCAAAAATTTTAAGGGGGGGAACCATATATTTCAGCTGCCTGAAATAATCTGTTCCACCTCCATAGGGGGCCTCTGGGCCGGGTCTCCTCCGGGTTCACCGCAGCGGCTGGCAGGTGTTTTTTCATCTAAATAATCTAAATCTTGCAGCTATATTTGATGTGATCAGTGGGAATAAAGTAGTTTTAATATGTTTTTAAGTGAGAAAGTCCACCTGAAAACTTAATAATTGCAGTCAGTTCATCCAGATTTCTACTGTCGGTGCACCACATACCAGCGGTGCACCGACAGTAGGAACCCCTTCAACAGCAGCCTCTAGGCCGGGCAGCCTCCAGGTTCACCCCGGTGGCTGGCAGGTGTTTTTCATCTAAATAATTTAAACTGCAGGCACCAGGATACCAGCAATAAAAGCGATCATATTCCGTCGGCAGGTTTCAGGATTTTAAGTTAATTTAGGAGTCATCACAGCGCTCTGTGTCATCAGCGACGTGTCTGTCTCAAGGCCAGCACGTAGGTTTGATTAATACTTTGTAATAAATAAATGAATAAAGCACAATCATACTCAGTTTTGCCCCTGCTCTATTTTTAAATACGCAGTAGAGGTATCTAAAGGTAGTAGAGGACATGTACCTGTATATAAGAAAACCCTATAGTCCGGTGCACCTTATGTGTGTGTTAAATACAGAAATGGCACACATAACTGAGACTGCGCCTTTTAGTACGGTGCGCCTTATGGTCGTGAAAATTGTCTGTTTTTTTTATACATTTCAATCCCCAGGTTTAATTAATGACATTGCTTGTCCAAATGCTCCTGGCCCGGCCCTTCTGTCAAATTTTAGAACCCATTCTGGCCCGCAAGTCAAAAAGTTTGCCCACCCCTGGTCTAGACTGCTAGATTTGCATAAAAAAAAAATCCAGATTTTGTTGTTCCTCATCTCACTGATTTTGTTGGTTAAAGATTCATACTACTTGCAAATTTTCTAAATGGTCGAGATATAGTCTCTTATATTCGCTCTTATTGGCTCAGATTGAAGCACAAATAAAACAAGTGAGCCATTCATTTACCTACAATACTAAATTAAGATCCATTCCTTATTGGAATGTGAATCATTATGAAAAAGAAATGACCTTTTTAGGAAAATGGGGACGAGCAGAAGAAACATTCAATCAATAGTGTGAGTGATTTTAAACATTTCCTTTTTCCAACTAATGAATAATGCAGGTTTACAAACTTGAACAAGTAAATAGAATTATAATCTTAACAAATGTGGTGAGATTTTAAAGTATGAGGTCGGATTGCAGATTTAAATATGTTTATTTCTATTTTATTGCATTCACAAACTTGATTATGTTATGTTTTTTTTTTTTTTTTTTGTAATTCCAACCAAATGTGATGAAAAGACCTTGGTTCAGACTTCAAAGAGTGCAAAACACAGACCACTCCCAACACTGCCGCCTTTGTATAGAATGCCGGTTCTGACAGCCGTCACAAAGCCAGTGTGTCTGTCTTGTTCGTCTTAAATGTTTCCTGAGTGAGCACAGGATTAGGTAACAGTGTGGCGAGATCCAAACCCCGCAGGGTTTTACGGCTCGCATCAAGAAATCCCTTCGCCTTTCTGCACAGAAAAAAGTGTAGCATGTAACTGTTTATTCAAACTAATGCTTTTCACTCTAAACTAGATTTATTGATTTGATCGTTTAACTCATTCTTTTTGGATTTTGTGATACTAATTTGATTCAACCTGAACTAAATACATGTAGAAAGGACCCAAAACAAAGTTTTTGATTTCTCTCAATATGTATACATTTATTCATGGCCTGCAGGTAATTTTTATTGTTTGAGTCAAATGTGAACTGTGCTTTACATGCAGTCAGAGCACGTGATAAAGTCCATGTCATGAACCGAGGACAGATGGACCCAGTATTCAAGGAGAGACAGTCAGTAGGAAAGTTCAAACGTTTATTAAATAAAACAAAACAAAGCGGAGCTGTGGCTCGCGGACACTGCAGGCGGGGGGCGGGGCACCGCTCAATCTCAGACACTCTGGGGAAGAAACACAGGTAAGTGACCACGACCAACTGATAGAAGATTATCTGTGTTGGTCACTTACCTGGTTTAACAGTCCAGACCACGAGTGTCCCCAGTGCTGCAGTCCCAGAGGTCATGCTGGAAGCTGATCCTGATGAGGGATCCAGAACAGACGGAAACAGGCAGGATCCAGATCAGGCAGGAACAGGAACAGGTGGCAGGATCCAGACTTCCAGGCATCCACAGGCTTCCAGGAGGGTTCAGAGTCAGACTGGGACCAGAAGCATGACCAGGTGGTCACGCACAGGAGCAGACAGGATCAGGTGCAGACAGGCAGGCACAGTGGAAGAGGGCAGCCGAGACAGGACGTAGAACTGGAACTTGAAGCTGGACTTTAAACTGGTCTCCTACCTGGAGCCAGGCTTACTGGATAAAAACTGAACCTCCCCACATAATGAGCCAAAACCCAGAGGACTCCGTGGGGGAGGAACAGTGGACGATCAGGAGACGAGACAAACACAAAAACCCTCTATCCACTGGCAGCTAGGATCCAGGACATGAACCAAATAAAATTGGACAGAAAGACAAGCAATGATCTGGCACTGAATGCTCAGGGAGAACTGAATTTAAACCAGAGGAAACAGGTAAGGGGAATAAATTATATTGAGGCAGGGAAGGAAGAGGGCAGGTGAGAGGAATTGCTAATTAGGGAAAGCAAACAGGCCAGATCATGACAGTCTAGGTCCCCAACCTTCACGTAGTTGCTCAGTGGCAGCAACCTTCTTGCAGCAAGAAGGTTGTGGGATCTTTGTGCATGGAGTTTGCATGTTCTCCGTGTGCATGTGTAGGTTGTCTAAATTATCCTTAAGTGTGAGTGTGTGCGTGAATGGTTGTGTGTCAATGGTTGGATTGTGCTGTGATCGATTGGCAACCTGTCCAGGGTGTATAGAGTTTGTAAGATGGGAAATGGACATTACTTTTGAAGTAAAGTCAAATGATATGTGAAAAATCTAATTTGGTTATATTTACATTTCTATACAAACATCAATGCTTTTTAATTTTGTTAAAAGTAAGTATATTAGGTTGGTCCAATGTCGATATATTAGTTTGGTTCATCAACTGAAATGTTCAGAAAATCATTTGGAACAGGGCAAAGATTTTGAGTTGTGTCAAGTGCAGTATTATTGTTTACATCAACATAATATAATCAGGTCATAACAAGTGATTAAATTCAGAGTTTGTGAAGTCAAATATTCTAGATGTGATATCTGGGCATCATTTTCTTTAGTTTGAGCAAGGTTATACTTTTTCCAGTGTAAACGAGGGTGTATTGATTAAGAAGCCAGCTTGGCGACACCAGCCCACTGCGCCAATCTAATGAGGAAATGTGAGAAGTTAAGAGCCTCAATTTCCCAGCTACTAAAGACATCACACATCCATCCACCCCCCACATAAATGAACAGCAAAGAAGGAAATTTGATCCCGACAAAAGGACCCCCTGCGAAGGTAGACATGGTCAATACCATGCAGAGGTCCTACATTTGACCAGAGAAGACGCATCTTACAGGATCTCCTCCATCGTAAAAACATTGATCTTCTGTGTTGTGATTAAACACATTCTGGTCCTTTCACTCTGAAAACCAAGAAGGTAAAAAAAAAAAACAAGCTTCTATCTGATATAGATCTACCGGTACTCAATTTTGATTTATAATGAATAGGGAGAGCTTTCCATTTGTTTCCATATCTAGCATAATAGACTATGGGTGTATTAGGTTGAATACTAATGCTTGTATCCTAGTTTGAAGGTGACAGTAAATTCATTGAGAAGCTTGATGTAAGAATATCTTTATTGAAATTACAGCAAGCTTTGTGGATGAAAAAGGTATAGAGTACTATAACCACATTTGTGTTTTGTTTTGTGTTGTCACTGCCACTGTTACTTTGGGGGTGCTGAACCTTTTTAGGAACCCCTGTGACCATGGTAGAAAGCTACATGACCACAGCAGGCAGAAGGCGCCCACTATCCCCAATTGGAGGTTAAGAGCTATGACAGTCTGAGATCATCAGTCTGACAGAGAGCATCTCTTCTTAAAGAGATGCTTTGATTCTAATACAATTCAATTAAATTCAGTTTATTTATATAGCGCCAATTCAAAACACATGTAATCTCAAGGCATTTTACAATTCAACCAGATCTTACATTCAAATTATTTAAAACTTTTCTATTTAAGGAAAACCAGTTGATTGCATCGATTAATTGACTCGAAAGCAATTCCTCACACCAGCAGAACCAGGCTCAGTGTGAGCGGCCATCTGCCGAGGCCAACTGGGGTTCAAGGAGACAGAAGCAGAGATACAAAAAGCAGCTGTAAACCAGCTCCACAGGCGGCCCCATCCAGGAAACACACAGCCAGGAGGATGAGGTCTGAGCCAGATACCATGTCAGAGGATGAAGAGAGCACATCCAGCCAGTCACGTTCAGAGAAGTAGGACTATCTAATTTGTTTTTCTGACTAACCAACATCTATAAACAAAACTGCTAATGGCAGCAGCACAGCTGATATTTCTCTCCAGGATGGAGTCACGGCCAAACAGGAACAAACCAGATGAAGCTACTATGAGAAAAAGCAGAGAGAGCAGAACATTAGAGATTCAGATTAGAGAACAGATTCTGCAGAATAGGAGAACAGAGATATAATGAAGCAGAATGATGAAATGGGGGTCCCTATGTCCTCCAGAAGTCTAAACCTATAGCAGCATAACTACAGAGATAGCTCAGGATAACCTGAGCCACCCTAACTATAAACTTTATCAAAAAGCAAAGTTTTAATTCTACCCTTAAAAGTAGACAGGGTGTCTGCCTCACGGACTAAAACTGGTAGTTGGTTCCACAGGAGAGGAGCCTGATAACTAAAAGATCTGCCTCCCATTCTACTTTTAGAAATTCTAGGAACCACTAGTAAACCTGCAGATTGAGAGCGAAGTGCTCTGTTAGGAACATAAGGAACAATCAGATCTCTGATATAAGATGGAGCTTGGCCATTTAAGGCTTTATATGTTAGAAGGAGGATTTTAAATTCTATTCTTGATTTACAATGAGGAGGTGGATTAGCTGTGAACTTCTAACTAATCAGATGTTATTATCATTTAGGTGGACAGTTGAGACGTCCATGCATGTCCATAATAACTGTGTGATATGGGGCTAATAATCCATCATCCCAAGATGATGGATTATCACACTAAGTCACACTAAGTCACACTAATAATGGCTGTTTTTCAATATATGTACTTGTGCTTTCTCATGTGCTCGTGTAGTCGTAAAACATCATTAACCTCAGCCCTAGTACTGTTCCAATTCACAAGAACAGCAGGCCAGAATGGACAAAGGTCCTCGATTTTGTTCTCGCCTCTCCCTATTTACCCAGCATGCATCAGAGCAGACTTGCCCATTCTTGAGATTGACAGATGTCCTAGCATGCACCATGGACACAGCAGATTTTAATGGGGCGCTCACAGAGCTCAGAGTATTAAGTTAAACGTTCTCTTTTCTGTTGCTGTTGTTCAATAAAAGTTACCAGTAAATTTTAAGATCATTTGAGGTGAGACCATTATACTTATAGATCACTATATAGCCCATTTACCAATTTCATGCAAAATAAAAAAAAAAATCCGAAGTTGAGAGGACTGAGGACTAATTTATTATTATCTAGAGACCAATAATTACAGGAGGTGAAATGCAGCTCTAGACGAGCATGTGGTGGCGTCACAAGTACGCTTCTGTTCCAATTGACCCATATTTGTGCTGCATGCTCCCGTTCTCCCAGAGTCCAGACTTTCCTGTGTTATTCTCAACAACATACTTGAAGAGGACACGAGTCCATATTCACGTTCTTGTGAATTGAGAAACGGCCAATCTGTCTCTGCTCCAGCTTAAGTTCTAACTTCCTGTCAGTTCAACAGGAGCTTCTGTTGGTATCCAACAATCACCATAAGATCTGTAAATGTATTTCTATAAATTGAAAGCGTTTTTTGTAACAAAGTTATGCATGTATTTGGGATACACAAAAATGTCAAAAAAAAAAAAAATGTTGGCTGGATTCCTTTACAGGTACTATAATTGTCACAATTTGGTTGGAGGTTTTGGTGAGGACCCACATGCAGAGGAAGTGAAGCAGAGGTGAGTTTATTGTAGATTTAATGAGTGGTTCATAAACAACAGAGGCAGTAATCCAAAAATCTAAAAAATCAAACATGAAAAAATGGTAAAACAAACCAGACCCATGGAAACTTCAGGGGAAAACAATCTTGACGAGGTAAGACGAAATAAGACAGAGTTAGATGGAGTTACATGAGGAACCAGAACTGAGGAACTACACCAGGGGAGTATTAATAGACTAAACAAAGAAAGGACTAACAAGCAGATTGGTAGCAGGTGTGAAGAGAGCAGCCTAAGGAGCTAGGAAAAAAGGAAAACACAAGAGGGCAACAGAGGGCAACAAATAAAAACCTGAGGACTAAAATACAACCAGAAAACACAATAAAACAAGAATTAAACCAATAAAACTAGAAAATATGGAGCAAATTAAAACTGAATACTCAAAATAAAACATAACAGAACCAAGACTGTGACAATAATAATTATCGCAAGATGTCTAAAGTCACACTGGGAAAATATCTCTAGCACGTTCCGTGTGAAGATTATCTCATGAAAATAAAAAGCTATTTTCACAGGATGATCTCATTCATTACTTGAACAAAGCTATACATACACATCATATCTAGGCCTGATTACCTGCTAATCAGAAGAATCAAGAAGAAACTCTATAGAACCCATCGGACAACATGAAGTAGGATAGAAATCTCCAATAGCAACAGATAAGGCCTGGATCTGAAGAGGTTTAGGAGGAGATGAGAAACAAACTCACTGACATCTACCAGTCTGGAAAAGACTACAAAGACCAAAGGAACCAAGAAGCTGAACAGAACTACATCAACATGAATGTCAATTTAAAACATCCAAGTAGTTTCCTGTGTGACTCTGATGTCTCTAGTTTTATTGGATCAACTGATTCTACATGTTCTGGCTGGAACCTGCAGACTGAAAACATGGAAACAGAAATATTTAGACCCCTAAAACAGAGTTCTGTATGTTTGTACATTAGAAACTAAAGAGTTTAGAACTTTCTTTGATGGTCAGACTGTCAGCAGGAGCCTGCTGCAGGTTAATAATTGAAAATGTTGAAGTCATATAAAGATATAGCAGCTGATCTTTCCCCTAAAGCTGGAATATAAAGTCTGCTGTCAGAGTAACAGCAGCTTTCAGACTCAGAGCAATGACAGAGGAGAGGAAGTCCAGGAGTTTCTCTTCTTCTACACAGACCTGGTCTAGACAGCAGAACTGAGGAGGGAAGCATGGGAAGACGATGAGTGAGTCCATCTTTGTTCCTTCAAATTTCCAAGCCAAGATTTAGTCTCCTGATGAGACTTGAGCCTGATCCCATCAGATTGTAGAGCAGCAGGCTCTGAGTGAATGTTGAGGAGCTGTAGGTTGTTCCCAGCATGAATCCCACTCTACATTTCCCACTCTGCGGCATTTTTTTCTTAAAATTAGTTCATTTGTTCTTGGATTGAGGAGTTAAAAGAGACATTTTGCCAATAGAACAAGAATATTAACACTTACAATAAGAAAAGACAATTACATTGTCTTATTTCAAGTGCATATTATCTAATGATCTTATTTTAAGTGTAAAAATACTCATTCCATTGGCAAACTATCTCATTTACCTGCTCAAATTAAGGGTAAATACACTTAATCTAAGACATTTTTACTTATTTCAAGATCGTTTTTCCAGTGAACAGACCAACTCTGACTGTAATATTCTGTTTATCTCTGGTAAAACTCGACTAGAGTTCTGACATCAGGCCCTGGTTCTGGAGGGGACTCGATACTACTATTGATATTTAACTGGTTTTATGGCAGATCAGAGTTCATGGGTGTTTGGAGCCAGTTGGTAAAAGTCCAATAATGCTGACTCACCAGTCTGAGACTGCAGAGGGATTTCCATGGATAAGATTTGACAGAGAGCAGTGAACGCCCCCCTGTTGATCAGTGCTGTTGATCAGTGTTGATGTTCAGCTGATTGACAAGTGTTTCCTCCTCAGATGAAGGTGGAAGGTGTGTGAGCTGATGTGAAGTGAGCAGCATGGATCAGTGTGAGGACAGAGAGGACAGAGTCCCTCCCTCTAAAACCACTCTGGGTGGAGAACATGAGGACCAGAGCAAAGATCAGAGGTCAGATCACCATCTTTAACTGTCCAGGACTCTTCTCCATGTCAGAACTCGGCTTGAACATCACCAAACCATCTTTATTCACAGGAAACCAGCAGAACCAGAACCTGATTCTGGAGCAGAATCTGATTCCTCTTGTGAATCCTTTAAAAGTGCTTTTTCAGAGATCAGTGCTTTTTCAGAGATCAGATCAGATTCAACCCAAAATTCATGTACTGAAAGGTAAACTGGATCTACATATTTTGTATAAAATCTTCTAAACTAATAATTAAATTAAAAGGGTCAGATGTCTTTCTTTATTCATAGGAAGCAAACAGAACCAGAACCTGGACCAGAACCCAGCTGTGTGTCCTTAAAGAGCAATGATTCAAAGGAGGATCCTATTGATTTTAAATCAGAAGAACCTTCATCAGCAAACAGGTGAGCTGTTTCTAAATGTTCCACTAACTAGTTTGAACTAACTTCTTTCCAACGTATTTATGTGAACACAACTCTTTCTCTCACACGACTTCACATATGAAGCAGTGAGTGATGGAGGCTAAATAATGGAAATAATCAAAAGATTGTTTGATTGCAGTGGTATGAAATGATCTTATTAGATGATATTGGGGCTAAAATCAGTTGTTCTTCCATCCAATTGAATCTTTCTGGATCAACTTGTGTCACATTAGTGAACCAGAGTTGGTGCTTCTGCAGAGCTTAAGGTGATGCACATGTAGGCAAGTCATGATGATGATTCAACTATAAGATGGAAACTAAATCATCCAAACTAAATCTGATGGAAAACATGATCTCTCACTGTTATCTGCAAACATCAGTGAAATCAGCAGCTTCTAAAGTTAATCTGTGTTCATTCAAAATGATCTTCAGTCTGATTATTAGCAAACTGCTCCACAGTCTCCTTCAGCAGCCGCTACATGTCATGAGAAATACATGATCATTGACCTGCTGCTGGGAGGAAGTTTGATGATAATAAAAAGATGAATCTTTGATGGGAAATTTAGTATTGGTTACTACATTAATGAAAGGTCCTTGAATGCACCACCATGGCCTGTATTAAGATAAACAACTGAACAGAAGCTAAGAAATGATCAGCTGAGAATAAAACTGCTGCTCTAAAGGGATTTAATCATCAGTGTGAGACTAGAACAAGTAAAACAAACAACTAGAAGATAAATGAACTTGTTTCTCCATCAGCAGTTCTGACCCTGATCCAAAGGAAGGAAGTTTGTCAGGATAGAAGATCAGAACACATAAAACACTGTTCTACATCCAGACTTTCTGATTATTCTTCAGTTCCTGCTAACAAAACCAAACATTATCGCTTATCAATTATCATCAGAGCTAATTATTAATCCATCATTAATATACTGTTTACATGGAAACCTGGACATTTTGGATCCACTTTAAGCTAGAGCCACCGTGGGAAACTTTAGCATTCTTGGCTTCACTGTTTAACTTTAAATACATAATTTCCTTCATGATCCAACAGAACCTCAAACTAGAACCCAGCTATGGTTCCTTTTCAATGGATAAATCTGTTTATTTTAAATCAGATCAACCTTTAGCTGCAATAGGTGACCTCTTTCTACACGTTAAATCTTTATGAAACCAAACTGAATCAGTTTGAAATGTTTGATTCCACATTTTTATTCCTTTTAATGAAACAGTTTGTTATTGGCTATTTACACTAGTTCGGTCTCCGGTGAGTTCAGGGTAAAGATTTGTGGTGTTTCTAAGTGTCTGTAGTTCCCCTGTTGGTCCAGCAGGGGTCAGGTTGATTTCAGCTAAAGCCAGAATTCAGGTAAAACATTTTACGCAAATAGTCTGAGCCAGGCAGAATATATTTTTCCCAGTTCAGACTCTAGAGGCTTGAGTTGTTGAAACACCTAAACCTAAGGATCTCTGAGAAATCAGCCATGTTTTAATACAGTTACCATGGAAACTCAAACTCACTTCAGGTAGGAGTTTCCCCTCTGGTGACAGGTTTTCCCATTTACCGCTTTTAGAGCAGGACACTACAAGGACCTAGGACTTTGTCTGTTTGTTGTTCTACAGAATGTGAGTTAATGATTCCTGGTTCCTCCACAGATTGGATCAGCAGAACTCAGTGGTTTCCAGTGGTCCATCTGGCCAGCAGCATCAAACCCAGCTGGACTCCATATTTATGGTCTGTACATGTACTACAACTACTTCTCCATGGGCTCTGTTCACAGTTATCTCAATGCTGCACTTTGTAGACCTGAGGACTGTCAATCTGTCCAACATGGATTTGATGTTTGGCTCCATGATCTCAGTCTGATATGTCCTTCATTTATTGTTCTGTTCCAGCTGCTGGAGGAAAACATTGTAAGTTTTGTGAAGAATGAGCTAAAGAAGATCCAGAAGGTTCTGAGTTCAGATGACCCAGAATGCTTAGAGAATCAGTGGGTGAATGAGGAGGTGTTAGAAGGTGAGGATGAAGAGCAGAGGAGGAGAAGCAGAGAAGCTTTGGTGAAGATCACCCTGAACTTCCTAAGGAGGATGAAGCAGGAGGAGCTGGCTGAACGTCTGCAGAGCAGTAAGAGGATTTCTAGAAAGATTTAACCTAATGGATAAATTATGAATTTATTCCAGTCAGAGGAACAAGAAGAACAGATTTATTGATATTATTAGTTTCAATGCTAATGAATTATTTTTTTTTTTTGTCTTTCAGAGCTTTTTGCCCCATTCTCTCCATATAACCTTAAATCCAGTCTGAAGAAGAAGTTCCAGTCTGTGTTTCAGGAACTTGCTAAAGCAGGAAGTCCAACCCTTCTGAACCAGATCTACACAGAGCTCTACATCACAGAGGAAGGGACTGGCGGGATCAGAGATGAACATGAGGTCAGACAGACTGAAATCGCATCCAGGAAACCAACCAGACCAGAAACAACAATCAGACAAGAAGACATCTTTAAAGTTTCCCCTGGAAGAGATCAACCAATCAGAACAGTGATGACAAAGGGAGTGGCTGGCATTGGGAAAACAGTCTTAACACAGAAGTTCACTCTGGACTGGGCTGAAGGCAAAGCCCACCAGAACATCCAGTTTATATTTCCTTTCACCTTCAGAGAGCTCAATGTGCTAAAAGAGAAAAAGTTCAGCTTGGTGGAACTAGTTCATCACTTCTTTACTGAAACCAAAGGAATCTGCAGCTTTGATCACTTCCAGGTTCTGTTCATCTTTGATGGTCTGGATAAGAGTCGACTTCCTCTGGACTTCAAGAACAAGGAAATCCTGACTGATGTTACAGAGTCCACCTCAGTGGATGTTCTGCTGACAAACCTCATCAGGGGGGAACTGCTTCCCTCTGCTCTCCTCTGGATAACCACACGACCAGCAGCAGCCAATCAGATCCCTCCTGAGTGTGTTGACATGGTGACAGAGGTCAGAGGGTTCACTGACCCACAGAAGGAGGAGTACTTCAGGAAGAGATTCAGAGATGAGGAGCAGGCCAGCAGGATCATCTCCCACATCAAGACATCTAGAAGCATCCAGATAATGTGCCACGTTCCAGTCTTCTGCTGGATCACTGCTACGGTTCTGGAGGATGTGTTGGAGACCAGAGAGGAAGGAGAGCTGCCCAGCACCCTGACTGAGATGTACATCCACTTCATGGTGGTTCAAACCAAAGTGAAGCAGGTCAAGTATGATGGAGGAGCTGAGACAGATCCCCACTGGAGTCCAGAGAGCAGGAAGATGATTAAGTCTCTGGGAAAACTGGCTTTTTATCAACTGCAGAAAGGAAACCTGATCTTCTATGAATCTGACCTGAAAGAGTGTGGCATCGATATCAGAGCAGCCTCAGTTTACTCAGGAGTGTTCACACAGATCTTTAAAGAGGAGAGAGGGCTGTACCAGAACCAGAACAAGGTGTTCTGCTTTGTCCATCTGAGTGTTCAGGAGTTTCTGGCTGCTCTTTATGTCCATCTGACCTTCATCAAATATGGAGTCAATCTGATGGAAGAAAGCCAACATATTCCAGTTGGGTCTGAAATGATTTACAACCCACATCTAACATATCTCCATCAGAGTGCCGTGGACAAGGCCTTACGGAGTCCAAATGGACACCTGGACTTGTTCCTTAGGTTCCTCCTGGGTCTTTCTACTGATACCAGTAAGACTCTCCTACAAGGTCTGATGACAAAGACAGGAGGTAGCTCAATGAGCAATCAGAAGACAGTTCAGTACATCAAGGAGAAGATCAAAGATAATCTGTCTGCAGAGAAAAGCATCATCCTGTTCCACTGTCTGAATGAACTAAATGATCGTTCTCTGGTCCAAGAGATCCAACAATCTCTGAGATCCACAGATAAACTGTCTCCTGCTCAGTGGTTAGCTCTGGCCTTCATCTTAGTGACATCAGGAGAAGATCTGGATGTGTTTGACCTGAAGAAATACTCTGCTTCAGAGGAGGCTCTTCTCAGGCTGCTGCCAGTGGTCAAAGCTTCAAACAAAGTTCTGTAAGTATTGACAGAATTTGGGTTTGGACACCAAGTGCTAAAACCAGGAAAGAGAGACTTTTATCGTGGTCAAATAAATCTTTGACTTACAGTTTTAAAAAAAAATGTTTTATAGAAATAAGTACTAATCAAATTGATGATCTAAAAGACCCAAATAAGCTTTTTAATATGGGCATGAAATTATATTTCTCATGAATGCTGTTGGTGAGACAAAAAGTATTTTTTTTATTTGTTCACCCCTGAAAGAGATGAAAAACAATTGCAGACTAAAATACTTTAAAAAATATTTTGCTCAGCCTTGAAAGGAAAGGAAGAAACTGACCGCTAATTATCTAATTGGTTGCAATTGCAATAAAACTAACCCTGGAGTAAAACTACAAGCATTTACTAAGATATGATTATGATCTATGATTCAAGCAAATGGGCAAAGGGTGGGTTCTGAAATGTCCAAGTTTCCCATTCAAATTAGTTTGGTTTACATAAACAAAATACATTTTTAGTACATAAACTGTGTTTTCACTTCTAACTTTACTTTATTTAATGCAGTATGGAGGATCAATATTTCCAAAAAATACATAAGAAAATATATAAAAGATTCATTACTGTTATCAACGGGTAAAATAATAGCTTAAATTTTAGTAAGTCAGTGAATGCTAAAAACTGGTCGAAATTGATTGTTTGACTTATTGATCTCACAGTGTAGAAAGGTACTCATTAAATGAAATATATATTCAAATATTCATAGATTGTGTATAAAAAATGCTCTCTCACCCACCCCTCATGCTACTCGGCAGGGTGGGAGGGTTTCTTCATCTCCAGCTCAGGTCCTCTACCAGACCCTGGGAGCTTGAGGGCTATCCTCTGATCTTTTTTCTGGACTGAGATCTCTGCTGTTTCTCAAGGTATCTGTCTGAGCCACTGCGGGTGTTATTGCCCCAGTGCTCCGATAACCAGCAGCACTACAGTTGCCTTATCCTCACAGGCTTTCTCTAGTTCTTCCTTGAGCCCTTGGTATTTCTTCAGTTTCTCATGTTCTCTTATTCCTGATGTTTCCATCAGCCCAGAGTTTCTTTTGAAGTTTTGGCATGCATGGCTTTATTTTTTTTCATAATTTATCGATCTGTGTCCTCAGACTGAATGACTGTAACCTCTCAGAGATAGGCTGTGAAGTTCTGGCCTCAGTTCACATCACTCATTTGAATGTGTTGAATACTTATGTGATAAACTAAGTGAGCATTGGAAAATACACTGCCTGGCCAAAAAAAAGTCGCCACCAAAAAAAAAAGGTCATTCACTCTAATACTTTATTGGACCGCCTTTATCTTTGATTACGGCACACATTCGCTGTGGCATTGTTTCGATAAGCTTCTGCAATGTCAAAAGATTTATTTCCATTCAGTGTTGCATTAATTTTTCACCAAGATCTTGCATTGATGATGGTACAGTCTGACCGCTGCGCAAAGCCCTCTCTAGCACATTCCAAAGATTCTCAATGGGGTTGAGGTCTGGACTCTGTGGTGGCCAATCCACGTGTGAAAATGATGTGTCATGCTCCCTGAACCAGTTTTTCACAATTTGAGCCCGATGAATCCTGGCATTGTCATCTTGGAATATGCCTGTGACATCAGGGGAAAAAAAGTCCATTGATGGAATAACCTGGTCATTCAGTATATTCAGGTAGTCAGTTGATCTCATTCTTTGAGTACATACTGTTGCTGAACCTAGACCTGACCAACTGCAGCAACCCCAGATCATAACACCGCCCCCACAGGCTTGTACAGTAGGCACTAGGCATGATGGGTGCATCACTTCACCTGCCTCTCTTCTTACCCTGATTGGCCCATCACTCTGGAACAGGGTAAATCTGGACTCATCAGACCACATGTCCTTCTTCCATTGCTCCACAGTCCAATCTTTATGCTCCCTAGCAAATTGAAGACTTTTTTTCCGGTTAGCCTCACTGATTAGTGGTTTTCTTATGGCTACACAGCTGTTCAGTCCCAATCCCTTGAGTTCCCTTCGCATTGTGCGTGTGGAAATGCTCTTACTTTCATAATTAAACATATTCCTGAGTTCTACTGTTGTTTTTCTTAGATTTGATCTCAACACACGTTTAGGTGATCGCCGATCACGATCATTCAGGATTTTTTTCCGGCCACATTTCTTCCTTGAAGATGATACGTCCCCACTATCCTTCCAGTTTTTATTAATGCGTTGGACAGTTCTTAACCCAATTTTAGTAGTTTCTGCAATCTCTTTAGATGTTTTCTCTGCTTGATGCATGCCAATGATTTGACCCTTCTCAAACAGACTAACATCTTTTCCACGACCGCGGGATGTGTCTTTCAACATGGTTGTTTAGGAAATGAGAAGCAAGTCATCGCACTAGTTGGGGTTAAATAACTTGTTGCCTTGAAAGATAATCGCCCATGCAGTAATTATCCAATAGGAGGCTCGTACCTATTTGCTTAGTTGAATCTAGGTGACGACTTTTTTTTTGGCCAGGCAGTGTCTCAAAAAGTTACACCAAAACACAAGACTCCCAGCTATCTCTAAACTCTACTAATTCAGCTGCAGATGAAGAGAAAGGTGAACAGAACCAAAACTCGATGTTAGTTCCTGTTTTTTTTTTTTTTCTTTTTACAGAAATCTGTTACATAGCCATGCATTTCACTGAAGTTTCCCCTCAAACCAATGCCAGGCTGAATGTGAACATTGCTGGTACTGAAGAAAATCTGCTGATCTCTACCTGTAGGATCCAATGGATTTAAATTAAATTAGCACAGGTATCACTAAGTATAGACTCTTTCCTCATTCTTCCATTGATGACGTTCTCCAGCAGAGCCAAGGCTGCTATCTTTCCACTGTTTTTGGATCCTTCACACATTTTCGACACATGTGATTTTCTATAGCTTGTCATTATTATGAATCTTTATCTCTAACTTGTTTAGAATCACTCTACTGATCCACCACCATTTCTTTTTTAAACAAAAGTTAGAGTGATCCTTTGAGAAAACAAGAGGACTTTGCTTTTCAGCAAAAGAAAAAAACGATATTTAGAGCAGATTTAAAAATGGCTAATGAAAAGGCTTTTCTAATTTGCTGCAGAAAAGCATTATATCAGCAGATCAGTCTGCACAGTGGAGCATATTCTGAAGATTTAACGGGTCAAACCGAGATTTCTCTTTTTCAACTGTTCTGGTTAATAAACATTTTATTTTATTTTATTCAATCATAGCTCTTTGTTTATCTCTCTCTCTCTTCAGACTGAATGACTGTAACCTCTCAGAGAGAAACTGTGAAGCTCTGGCCTCAGTTCTCAGCTCCCAGTCCTCTAATCTGAGAGAGATGGATCTGAGCAACAACAAGCTGCAGGATTCTGGAGTGGAGCTGTTGTCCTCTGGACTGAAGAGTCCAAACTGCAAACTGGAAACTCTAAGGTATGAACATCTGTCAAGAATACATTTGAGGCCTATCCATCCATCCGTCATGCGAGGGTTGCTGGGACCTATCTCTAGTTGTCCAAGGGCAAGAGGCAGGGTATATCGTTGAATGGACAGGTCGCCAGTCTATTGCAGGGTAGATAGAGCCAAACAGGATAAAAATAACCTTTTACAGACACACTCACACCTAAGGAGAATTTAAAGAAGCCAATTACGCAAACAGTCATGTTTTTGGACTGTGGGAGAAAGATATGAACTCCATGCAGAAAGACCCTGGGGTGGGATTTGCTGCAAGGCAGCAGTGTTACGCACTGTCCAATGAGAAGCCCACATTTGAGGCCTACTAGGATAATGTTGAATTTTTATGTGATAAACTTAATGAGCATTGGAACATTTTTAATGCAACCTTTTTTAATCAGTTGAACATAAGATTAACAGTTAAAGGACTAAATTTATGAAGCTCTTTCCAAGTCATACTTAGCTCTAAAGGTGTTTTAATCTTTGTTGCATTCATCCCATCAGTCTTGCTAATGATCACACTTTGACTCATCAATATTCAGACTGATTAAAACGTGGAGTTTAGTGCATTACCCAAAGGAAATAATGACACAACAAAAGCGAAAGCTGGAATAGAACTCAAACCTTCTAATTACAAGACTGCTAGTCCACCAACCTAGCTACAACCACCCAATAAAAAGTATTACAGGATAGGAAGCTACTTGGATAATTTAGAGAAGCCAATTTACCTAACAATCATGTTTTTGGACTGGAAGGAGAAAGCCCTAGCCTGACGTAGTCCGACTCAATTCTAGTCAGAATATGAGTCTGATACTGCTCCATAGAGCTGTGATTATGGGGCGTGTTTTGAACGAACCAGGAAAAAAATGCCTCTGCACTCAATTGGATAGAACTACAACCAATAAGAGCAACGGAGTGCGTGACGTATGTTAAGCGAGGCATAGTTGTTGTCCACAAAAATCAAAGCGTGCAGTTTCACGCCTAGAATAAGAAGATGAGACTTGATCGCGTTTCTCTGTTCATCTTTTAAAATTAATTTGCTGTCGATATCTTCTAGAACAGACCTAATAGCAGAATCTACTCACCCAAACTCTCCAGCGGCAGCCATTATTGTTGTCACCCAAGCGCGCTTTGGTCACGTGGTTGATTACGTTACTCTTGATCATCTGTCCATCATCGTATAAAGCCCGCCCTGACAATTTGATTGGATTGCCTGACAGTGGGCTTTAATACTCGCGCTACTATGGAGCAGAGCCAGACCGAACTTCCCCGACCTCAAACCTTGTGGGCGGGACTAAGTTCGGACTGGCACCCAGGCTAAGAAAGCCCAAATACCTGGAGAGAACCCATGCATGCTCAGGCTGAACATGCAAACTTCATAAAGAAAATCCTGGGCCTAGGAATTGAACCTGGAACCTTCTTACTGCAAGGCAGCGGTGCTACCCACCTCTTTGACTTGTTTCATTTTGTCTCTTAGACTTAGATCCTGTAACCTCTCAGGGAGAACTTGTGATGTTCTGTCATCAGTTCTGAGGTCCAAGTCCTGCTGTCTGAGAGAGGTTGACCTGCAGAACAACAACCTCCAAGATTCAGGGCAGAAGTTTCTGTCTAGTTCCGACTCAACTCTGGAAATATTCAGGTAATAGATCCGTGCCTTCACTTTTCCAATCAAACACTTTAGTTCTAACTACTTCCAGAACATTGACTCTTTTGGACCTTCTAGAACCATCTAGTCAACAATTCCTGGAAAGTCTGTAGACTCCAGATGGCCTCCAGAGATACACCTCACTTCAAAGAATAAAGCAGGAGGACACATATGGTGACAAAGCAAAGACAGGAAAACCTGCTGGAGTCAGAACCAGAACCAGTGAACAAACACACCATCATCTAGTTCCCAGTGGATGGTGGTTACTGGTTGACCAGTTTCTGGACATCAAACTGGATCATCTGTGTCCAGAGTAAAGTTCCAGCAGAACATCAGAGATCTGAACCTTGTCTGCTTCTCTGAGACATGGAGAACCCAAGTGGTTCTGAACCTCACCATGATACGGTCCAATTATTTCACTGCAATGGGTGGACAGAACAGCAAAGGCAGGAACATCAGCAGGTGGTGGAGTGAGTGTGTCATATCTAATAACAGATGGTTTGATTGTGTGAACATCAGCACTTTGTCAGGATTTTCTAAAGATGAGACCCAAACGCAGGCAAACCAATTCAGAGAGACCAGGGGAAAAGGTTTAACAGGTTTTATTGAAGAGATAAGCACAGTGCAGAGTTGCTCTGAACTCTGCTCAGCCGGAACTGGAAGGTGAGGGGTAGACACAATGATTAGTTCAGGCTCAGTGGGAAATTTCGTTAATGGATTTGGCGAAGAGGATCTGGTTGTTGACTCACGTTTCCAGAGAAGTAGTTGAACCCTTGACTCCAATCTGTGTGCTGTTCTCCAGTGTTAGTCTGATTCGGTGGAGGGCGGAACAGAGTTTACCCAGAACACGGTCGGATGTAGGTGAACGGAGAAACTGATTGCCACTCAGATTTACTGCGGTACTTGAACGGGTCGTAGTGGAGATGATTCCCTTGCTCAGAGTGTAAACTCAACTTCCTCTCAGGGAAACTGGATCCAAACCTCCAGTTTGAATCCTCAGCTCAGTTTGAGGCTCAGTTGAGCTCTCCAGGGAGTGAGGGTCCAAAAGATCCAGTTTGCAGGATGACTTCCTGCCGAGAGCCAAAGACAAAAACAAAGTTAAAACTTAGGTTGACAAGAACTCAGTCTTACTCAGCAAAACTCAGCTTGGTTAGAGTACCAAAAACTGGCAAACACTCAAGGTACTGTCGAGGTAGTGGCAATCAGCAGCTTAAGAGCACTCCGTTAACGAAATCCCTAATGAGGTAGGGGTCAAGGATGTACGATCCTGGGACCCAGGAGCGATCCTTGGGGCCGTAGCCCTCCCAGCGCACCAAATACTGCCACCCGCGGGGAAGGGCATCAACGATGCGTCGAACCGTGTAGGCGGGGTGGCCATCAATGTCCAAAGGGAGAGGGGGCTCAGCGGGTCGGCACAAAGGGCTGAATGACACTGGCTTGACCTGGGAGACGTGAAAAGTGGGGTGAATACGAAGGGAGGATGGCAAACGGAGACGGACTGCAGATTCTCCAACGGTTTTCTCCACTTTGTAGGGTCCGATGAATTTAGGAGATAGTTTGCGTGACATCGCCTTGAGGGGGATGTCAAGGGTGGAGAGCCAGACCTTCTGGCCAGGGCGATAGGAACGGGCAGCCCTCCTCCTGCGATTGGCCCACCTTTGATTCTGCTGGGAGGTCCTTCCCAGGGCCATCCTGGCCCCGTTCCAGAAGGTCCGGCAGCGGCAGATGTGTTGCTGGACGGAGGGTACTTTGATGTCTGCCTCTTCAGAAGGGAAAAGGGGTGGCTGGTAGCCTTGGGAGATCTCAAACGGAGAAAGACCAGTAGCTGCATAGGCACTAGAGTTATGGGCATACTCAGCCCATGGCAGGAGTCGACTCCAGTTAGTCGGATCAGATTCAGTGAGGCATCTGAGGCTGGTTTCCAATTCCTGGTTCATTCTCTTAACTTGACCATTGAATTGGGGGTAGTAACCGGAAGTGAGAGAGACCTTGGCCCCAAGTGCTGAGCAAAAACCTCTCCATACCTGGGAGATGAACTGCGGGCCATGGTCAGACAGAATGTCCAGAGGTATACCATGAAGCATGAAGACATGCTTGACGAGAAGCTGGGCTGTTTGCAGGGCTGTAGGGAGCTTTCCCATTCCGATTGATCACATCTGGACATCAGTAATAAACACAGCTGTGTATATTCCACCTAAGGCAGATAAAGACAGAGCTTTGACTGCACTACATGAAGTGTTCAGTGAAGATCAAGTCTCAGACAGGTCTGTGATTAAGATCTTTGACTAGATGAAGCTGCTGCAGCTCATCTTGTCCAGGAAGCAGAGCTGATAGATGCTGAAAAACCTCCTTGATTGTCTCTCATCTCATCAATCAGCTTCAGTCTCGTTGTTGGACTAAATAAACCTTGATGATATGGGAGCTCTTCAAACTGGAGATGAAGAACCAGACTGGATTTTGTCCTCCGCCTGTCTGATTAAAAACTGAAATGAAGAGAAAGAGTTCAAACTGGGCTGAAACACAACAACTACCGAACAGGACTTTAGAGACGCTCCATTGAAATGGACGCGTCAAAATGTTGGACAGTTGGATTCTGAGTGAAGAAGAACAGAACCATGTAATGTCTGCTGTGGCAGAACCTTCAGTACTGAGACAGGAAAAACAAGCTTGGTTGATTTGGACTCTTTAATGTCCAAAGTAGGAAATGAAGAGAATTGAGTCCAGAGGCCTGGCTGACTGGAGCTTGGCTGACAGCCATGAGCCAAGGTTCCTCAGTCATCAGCTAGCTTTATACAGCATAGTTCATTGTTAGCAGCTGACAGACAGTACAGGCTGCATCATGTTGTCTGCTTTGATTCTGCTCTATCAGTTTGGTTTCTCCACAATGGACCAGACAACGTATGCAGCAGGTCACAGAGTCCAAATGACCCAGATCCAGTTCTTCCAGCAGCATGTCAGAGTGGAATCCTATCTGTTGCAATGTCCATGTATTCCTGCTGAAAGACACTGATGGTCTGACCCTCCTCCTCCTTTCAGGAAGCCTGATGGAGTCCGATGGTTGAAACCAGGTCTGAGGAAGTGTAAGTATGTTTCATTGGATTCATGACAAACATGAAGTGTCAATAAATGATCAATAATTGCAGCTGGATTGTGTTTGTTCTCTCCTTCAGATTCCTGTCAGCTCACAATCGACACAAACACAGTGAACAGACACCTGAAACTGTCTAAAGAGAACAGGAAGGTGACATATGTGAAGGAGCTTCAGTCATATCCTGATCATCCAGACAGATTTGGTTACTGGTCTCAGCTGCTGTGTAGTGATGGTCTGACTGGTCGCTGTTACTGGGAGGTCGAGTGGAAAGGAATAGTTGACATATCAGTGAGTTACAGAAGAATCAGGAGGAAAGGAGAGATTATAGACTGTTTGTTTGGAGAGAATAATAATTCCTGGAGTCTCAGCTGCTCTGATGATAAAGGTTACTATTTCTATCACAATAAGAAGGAAAAATTAATCTCTTCCTCCTCCTCTGTCTCTAACAGAGTAGCAGTGTATGTGGACTGTCCTGCTGGCATTCTGTCCTTCTACAGAGTCTCCTCTGACTCACTGATTCACCTGTTCACCTTCAACACCACATTCACTGAACCTCTTTATCCTGGATTTGCAGTTGGTCCTGGTTCCTCAGTGTTTCTGTGTTGAGTCTAAAGAGTCTCCTCCTTTCAGAGAAACTCTCTCATTGTTGAACAGATAGTTTGGTCTCTTCATTACCCCATCTACACTACCCTTGAAAAACCGATCCATGCCAAGCCGGTCCGAGCTCGGATCTGATGACCGTTTACACATCACGCTATCTCGGTTCCTCGCCTCCTAGTGAAGATCTGCGGTATTACTGCCAGAATTGAAGGAGGAAATCAAGCAGTTGGTGGCGGTAATGCACCAAAAGTTGTTTGCCAACCGCCATAAAACACAAGAAGAAGAAGACGACGAAGGAGGGAATCAAGCAAATCAAAATGGCGGCGCCCGTCACATTCAGAAAGTTATGCTTGATTATTATTGCTGTACTTCGGTGTTATTATTTAAAATGTCATTATTTAAAATGTTGCGTGGAGAAGATTTCGATTGTTGTTTATAGTTGAAGAAGAAGTTCTTCTTCTTCTTCTGTTTCCGGAGGGGCATTACCGCCAACTACTGGAATGGAATGTGAATTGCGATGTGCAGCCAGACGGAGATGACGCGTTCTGCTCATGTGCTCTTGTTATCAGAGAACCAAGCCAGGGAAAAACCGAGCGAGCCCACCTCTGGAACTGGTCTGCAGTTAGCTCGGTTCGGTTGTGTCTAGCTCAGTTCAGTTCAGTTTGCTTTCCATTTACACACTATAAGTTATCTCAGTTACTAAGCTCGGACCGGTCTCGGCACGGTTTTTCAAGGGTAGTGTAAAAAGGGTATAAGTCTGTCTCTTTCACTCAGAAACATTTTCACATTCAGTCGGTTTCTTTCTGAAACTCCTGGAAAAGATTCCTTGTAAACTTCGTCCTCTTGCAGTCCTTCAAAGATGGAAGCTGAGATTATTCTAGAATCCAAAGGTTTGGTTCTGTTTCCACTCAAAGCTTCATTTAGGATTTTTCCACCAATGAGCTTCCAGTGCTATACCAAGGCTGATGTTGGAGCTGGTTCTGTTCTGGTTCTATTCTGGTTCTGTTCTGGTTCTATTCTGGTTCTGTTTTGGTTCTTTCTGTCCCTTTCAGTAAATGTTTGATCCTGGCTCTTAATCTCACCATCAGTAGAAGTTTGAACATTCCTATCTCCAATCTTTTCTGTCCTGTTTCTTGTTTGTGTCTCTAATGTAGTTTTTCTTCCTCTGATCTGAACAGTTTTGTTCATTAGTCTCAGATAAACAGGCTGCCTCCTCAGGATCTGTGGGCTGTGAAGTTCAGGGTTTCTGGAACTGATTAGTGATGAAAAATGATGACATGAGTGGAGCTGCTGTTTGAACTGCCCAGCTGGTTGTTCACTTCCTCACTGTTAGTATCTGCTATGTTTTAATCAGCCAGATCAGTTCCCAATATGACCTCTGGTAAGACTGTTCCTAAAAGAAGAATCATTCCAGACGATCTGTGGCTGAACTGCAGATGATGGAAATATTGGAGAATAAAACTGGATTTTCTGCATCTTATTTTGAAAATAATAATTCTATTTCAAAATTTTTGATTAAAAAGTTTCTAAAAACTCATATTCGTGACCATTAATTAGTTTCAATCTGTTTAATTAAAAGTTTAATGTTACGAATTTTTGATGAAAATATCTAATTAGTGTCTTTGTAAAGGAGTGTTATTTATTCTTTATCAAATCCCAAAATATGCCATAATGAACATTGATTCGGTGAATTAGTTCTTTGTTCAGAAGTGTTTATCCTCTCTGTGTCTCTCTAGAGTCTCTGTATTTTAGTGAAAATGTGATTTTAAATCCTGGAACATCAGATATTTACTGATTGAAACACTAGTTCAGATGTCATCTGGGTTTTCATTCCTCTTTGCAGTTAATTAATCTTTTCTGGATTAAAATGGCCTCATTAAACTCCCAATCCAGCAAAAACATTTAGCTGCTAAAGCAGATTAGAATTGAACTTCTACCGTTTATTGGACCTGGAAGAGGAAAAAGGCCTAAAGAGGACCTGGAAATGATTTATTGGCAGTTAAAGTTCTTCACAGCTGGTCTTGTAGTTTGGATCGATATGAACCAAATCTAAACTTAGAATTATAATATCTCTCCTGATAATGAGGTCCAGCTGCAGTTACTGAGGTCTCTCACCATTTCTGTCCTCCATCTTTTCTAGTCTTTCAAATCCAAAGTTAATATCAACAACTTCCTGAAGCAGAGCTGAGGCAACCAGCACTCTGCGTTTCTGTGTGTTTCTATCCTGTAATGACGTCTATCAGTCTGAAGGCTGTCCAGATTCAGCACAGCAGTCCAGAGTTCCTTTCCTATCCACAGTAGTGTCCTTACTGTTAAACCCATTAAAGATGAAGAAACAGGAGCTAGGAACAGGAGCTAGGAACAGGAGCTAGGAGCTCCAATCTGCTGGATTCAGCATTCAGAGTGTTGGGCTGGAACCCTGACCCAGTGGTTCTGGGTGCTTCTTTCTGTCTATCAGGTTCTGAGGTGTTTGGTGAACTCAGTGTAAATCTGTTCAGGTGGAGTTCTGTTGCTCTGCAGCGGTTCTACAGGAACTTTAAACGCTGTTGCAGCTCTTTGGATCATGTGACGTTTGTTTGGGTCGCTGCAGCTTTCTGAATAGAATCTGTTGGTTCTGGTTCTTCTTCATCTGTATTTATGTCGCTGTGCTAAACCTCACTCAGATATTCTAGGCAACCAAAAATAAAAATCTAATAAAACCCTGAAAAATAAGCTGCATGCTGTCATCATGATTATTTCCTGGATTCAAGAATGTTGCTGTAAATGGAATAAAAGATGTAAATCTAATTAGGATAAGTTCTGCAGTCTTATAAAAACTGTAACCAAAATATTATAATTTAATTTCAATGTTATTTTTATTTTTGGACTTTTAAAGTCCTGTAAAATGTTTTTGTTTGGTTTTTTTCCCCCACCAGGTGAAAATAAATGTTTTAATAGATCATTAATAGACGTGTTTGCAGATATTTTATGACTTTACAGAGAAAATCCAAGTGGATCAGAACCAGAGCTGCTGATAGTGTTGGATCTTCCTAGGCCGAGACCAGAACCTCCTCCACCTGCCATAAAACTCTATATATTGGATCCAAATGAATTACTTTTGTTCTTTTTAGAGACTAACTGTTAAAAGTAGAATTTCTGCTGGTTAAATTTAGACCATTTCTAACATCTGAGTCCAAAGATGAGATTAACTGAGAACCAAATTTTGGTTCTGGTTCTGAAGGTGAACATGTTCTGGTCTGACCATCTGCTGGTGGAGAGAATCCGCAGCAGAAGATCCATCCTTACTAGAAGCTGTGGAGCAGTGGGATCAGCCTCAGAACCAGCTGTAGAGAGCTCTTATTGGACCTCTGGGTTCTGAAGGATGATGGTTTGATGGCTTTTTCCTGGAGAAGACAAGCATTCAGTCACCACATGAGTTAAATTTGGATTAAAAACTCAGAAATAAAAAAGACATATGTGTTACGGCTGCAGGGGGTCTCTGCTTTTTCTTTCAGGGTCCTGGAGGCAGGCCTTCTGCAGGTGTTATGATTTTTCCCCTGATTGGTGCTCTGCTGCTTAAAAGCTGTCATGCTGCAGCAGTCAGGAGGCCTTTTTCCTCCTCTCCCTCTTCAGAACTCCAGTTGGTTTGGTTTGGTTTGGACTTTATGACTGAGTTTTGTTAGGTTTGTTTTGCGTTTGTTTATTTCTAATTGGTTATGGTTTTGTGTTAATCTGTTTTGGCTTCTTATTTCAGGTAATCCTTTTTTCAGTTTTTACTTAATATAATTTAATAAATTTCCTTTTTATTAACTCTGAAAATCCTTGTGTGGTCTCCATTAATGTTACCCCACCTGACAAGCCAGGTGGACGTAACATATGTGTTAAAAAAGCTGGCTGGCTGGTTATCTGAAGGTTGTTGGTTTAAATCCAGAATTATACTCTCCATCCACCTGCTAAGGTTCTGTTGGAGGTCCATGAGGAAAGAGTCACCATCCAGCTGCTCCACCTGCTGCAGGTACTTACAGTCCAGCATCTGGAGCTGGATCCACTGCGCCATCTGCTGGTGACAAAGAGCAGCTGCAACCTTATAGGAATTGGAAAATGATAGGCTAGAATCAACATACACTAGAATATTTGACAGAAACAGAAGTTCAGATTCAAACTAGAACTAAGAGTTTGTATAAAGAAGGTCTAATAAAGAAGTTAGTTATTCTACAGAGATGGAGATACAAGCTTTAACAAAAAAACTTCTGAAAAAGTAGAATGACGAATGAGGAGAAATATCAGAAGTTCTAGTTTATCAAATGTTCAGGTTCCTGTCTGCAGTTTGAAAAGGATTCTTTCTACGGTGGGCATGTTTCTGTTAGTAAGAGTTGATTGAATCTGAATATTAACTCATCAAGTTTAGATGAGGAAGAAGGAGCTTCTAGAGCTTTAACACATAGATTGAGACTATAGAACAGATGGAAATTAATATCAGAAGTTTTATACAGAGACCTTTAAACTGTATTTGCCTCCTTCAGATTTCTGCTGTTTTTGCTTTTTTGCATCAATAAATGTTTCAGATCATCAGACAGATGTTTATATTAAATAAAGATAACCTGAGTAAATATAAAATGAAGTTTTTAAATGATGGTTGAATTGATGAAGAGAGAAAAGCAATTGAAGCCAAGCTGTTTGTAGAGTTTTGGTCCCGTTAGTCTCTTTAAAAAGATGAAATTGTCCAGCGAGCTGTTCCAAACTAAATTTCTTTTTGTTTTACACTTGTGTAAACAAAATGACAAATAAAATCTAAGTTTATTTCTATTTGCAAATGTTAATTGTTTGCATCAGTGTCAGCTTG
The DNA here is from genome assembly GCF_016077235.1 of Cyprinodon tularosa. Lineage (NCBI taxonomy): Eukaryota > Metazoa > Chordata > Actinopteri > Cyprinodontiformes > Cyprinodontidae > Cyprinodon > Cyprinodon tularosa. The sequence goes on from NW_024039666.1 coordinate 267,106, forward strand.
ACCGGCGGAGGCCCAATATTTAATGGAGAGGCAAGACAAAATAGACGCTTTGGTGGCTTTATTGAACTCCAGCTTGTGCACACCTACCCTCCTGATAATTTGGTTTGCACCAAGTGCATTGCAGCACCTGCAGCACTTCTACCTTTTCAGCCACGCCCAGCTGAGGAGCCAAACCAGGAAACTTTGACTTAACATAAACAGAAAATAAGGAGAAATAATTGACATTAATGTGAAAACCTTCTTTTCACAGACAGGATGGCTAGTCCTTCTGCTTCACAAGAAAGCGTGCCAAAAATGTCCAAACAAAACTACAATAAAGAGCTCAAACAACCCTACTATTTGTTCCAACTTAATATTACATAACACAAAATCAATAATCATATTTCATGGGGTGATGGGACTCCTGGTCCCCATTACAATCAGTAATCAAACCAAATTCCCTCCATGGCTTTAGATGTGGACTTTGAGTCTTCGTTTTGTATACAGTGTGTATACAAAATGACAATGAAAGTTGTCCAAGTCTGAGCACATACAGACTTTTCTGTCATCATCCTGAACTCCATGCTGTTCTACTTGTAGAAGCAAAAATAAATCAGCTGGGCCATTTTAGCAGCAATGCTCACCTGCAACAGCAGCACATCAACGCCCAACAGATGATTCATTATTTTATCTCATATTTAAAAGCTTTACTGACATATACAAAATACATTTATCAGCTGTGCCAGATTCTTACCCAGCAATAAACAAAAAATCACCATTAATCTATTCTCAAAATTGGGTTTAGAGCTGGGTCCATACTAATAATCATCTCATTTACCTGGACATTCATGAAAAAAAGCACATATTTTTAAAGAGAAAATGACCTAATTTAGATATTTAAAGTCTTTCACTCCTCCAATAGTGCCATTGTTAACACTTACAACTGCAACCTCCAGAACATAATGTTAGCTTAGCATGAACAGACTACAGACATAAACAACCCTCTTTAACACAAAACTAGGATAAAATGCTAATGTTTCCCCATCTTGATATTACCCAGAAGCCCTTGCGACTGTTCCAGCCTAACAGGACATTACAATGACCGGTGGAAAAAGGACAGAAAGAAACCGAAATAAAGCTACTGACTGTAAAGTGTTCATAATGACCTATCATGTTTATCTGAATAAACACTTCTAAAAGACAAATACATCTTATTGAATATTATTTATTTTAACCAGTAATCATAGTAGAAAAGCTTTCTCAAGCAGTTTGTGATTCATTTTGGAGATGAGCCCCTGGTCTAAAGCGCCACCTTGTGTGAGAAACCTGTTCAAAACTTACTTTTACTTATTATTTAGGCAGCACACACATATCATCCTTATCTTATTTTATTCTTACTCCTATCTTATTCTTATATCTTATGTGTACTTACAGTACAATGTTATTTTTTCCTCTTCTGTAAACGGTTGCAATGCAAAAAGAAATAAAAAATTCCCACAAGGGATTAATAAAGTTATCCTTTTTTTTTTTTTTGGCAGAATTCTAATAAACCATTTCATGTACATTAATCTAGATTAATTCCAAGATTACGGTTAGATTAATCTAGATCTATGTCCACCACTAATATTTATAATCAAAAAGTCCAACTGTAGATTTTTTTTTAATTGCTAATATTAGGGACTATTACCTGGTTGCCGTAATCCTTCCTGAGGGCCTCGTAGCGGATGAATCCCTGGAAGATGACGCCCTAGAAGGTGATGCTCTTATTGCTCGCCACCAAGATTCACACACACACCATCTCGCCGTCGTCAACGGTCATGTTGGCAGACAGGGCTAAGTCCAGGGTGGTTCTTACACCTGTGGTTCTGCTGCTGCGTAAAGAAAAGTAATTTAGCTAAATGCTGCAGCTGGTAAGGATGTTAGTTTCCTCCAACAAACCTGTTAAATTAGGTTTTAGTGCAGCTGCTCTGGATTAAATATGGTGGAAAGTCTAGCTTCTCTGCTGCAGTAACTTCTGCTTTATTTCCAGTCATCCCTATAAATCAGTCAAGTCCTTCTGGAATAATTTCAAACATTTCTTCCGGTTTTTTTCTGTTATTTTCAGACTTTAACCAGACCTCTGTTGGAGGTCTGGTTAAAGTCTGGTTAAAAGGAACCAACAGCCATTAGGTTGAATTGGCAGATTAATATTCATTTGTAGCCCAGCTGGTTAATTATCCCTGCATCCTGGGGACTGACTGGGTCAAACATGGTTTTATTTGGTCATTTTCTTTACGTATTGAATGGAAATGCTGACTGAAGACAAACCTAATCTAGTGAGAAACTATTTGTATTCTGTTCCATTGTTACTTTGTGTCACATTGTTCAGTGGAAAGTCTGCAGAATCAGATGCAGGTAGACACTCTGCTCCCAGTCGATGTCTGGCTCACCGAGGCCTGGAAGCTTCTTCCAGTCCCTTCTGTAGACTTCCACCTCCACCTAAAACCAGAGATCAACTCCAGTCATCAGCTTTTCTTTTTAGATGTGTCAACTTAAACTCTGCAGGTTTAAATTGTAATATATAATCTGTTCCTTTGCTTTTAATCCTCCCTTTTCAGGTGTGAGAGATTTCTCACTCTTTTTTTCCCTGTCAGACGCTCTTCAGGGAGATCCCAGGTCTCCAAATGCAAGGACTTGTATCAGTCAGAGACCTTCTAGAGCACCAGAACAGTTGCCATGGTTACATCTGTTTGTGTGGAGAGCTGATGGGATGAAAAGGCTCCATGATAGAAACAGGTGAATGCTGCAAACCAGCGATAGTATTGGAAAAGACAACAAGTCGATTGTTTTCCTGTTGTTCCTGGAGGGGAAATGAGGAGAGAAACTGTTCTTCATTTTGACTTTGAATGTCAAAAAGGCAAAGCAGGAAAAGCAGGAAACTCATCATGTGACCATCAACTTTGACCCTTTTCTTTGATAGATCACAATTGATGTTTCCAGCAAATCTCTATAAAAGCAGCAACAAAAACCTTGCAATGGAAAATATGAGTAAAAACATTAACAACACATCTTCTGAATTTATCAACATAAATCAGGGAACAGCTGAAAACATCTAAACTCAAAAGACAGGATAAACCTTCTTATCTTAAAACAGAAATCAATTAAGTTTATTTATATAATGCCGACTAACAACCTGCATCTGGATTCAATCAAATCATAGATGTTCTGGTTTAGAAAGGTTTCTATCCAGGAAAACCCAGCAGATAATTTTGATCGATGTGCAGCACAGCAGTTCAATGATTAATTGGCTGCTCTCCTCTTCAAAACCCTGGAAGATTCATGAAATAAATGGATATTAGCTGATACCTCACCTATGACAGCGATTAAAGTAGAGACTGGAAGAACCGGATCAAGAGGTTTGATGATTTCTTGTTACAGGTGAGTGTGCTCGGATTGGGATTCTGACCTGCACACACAAAACGAGGCAGATACCTGCCCATGATCCTTAATCAGGGAATAATTGATGAAAATAAAAGCTTGATGCTCTGATTGACCCGCTGTAACGTCTCTGTGGAAGAGCACCGGTGTTAAAGCCATGACACCGCAGCACAAAGCAGTCAGCTGTTCCTCCGTCTGAGGAGGAGGCCCAGATGAAAACTGTTAGCCTGAGCTGGACCTGGAGCAGCGAGGGGGTAACCCTGGCAACCGGCTTGGCTTATTGAAGGTTAGAAGGGCTCCTCTGAGCTCACTGGCTGCTCTCTGTCCTCCTAAAGGCACCCAGACTTCACCGTTACCAGCAGAATCCATCATTGGTTCATTTCAGGCTCACATTTTGTAGAACATTGATTCAGTTTTAGTTCTGGAGTTGTTTTCCAAGAGAATAAGTAATTAGTGCAAAGATAATCATGTTCAGCATGGTGAGAATTAACTACTACTCTTTGTTACGAGATAAATCACTTTGTAATTCTGGTTAACTGAGGCTAAAATGATGAGGTTTAAACTTCCATAATCAGAACCACGCTGGGCTTCCCTCTTACCTATGCTGGACAATGATCTTATTTTTTTTTATTATTTTCTAGATTTAAATCTCAGTCTTAATGTTTTCTATGTTATTAATTTGAACATATTTTGTCAGATTTTCATGTCTGTGTTTCTGTTTTCTTCAGTATAAATGTTTGTGCTTCTGCCCATCTGGCCATAACATTTGTTATGATCATTGTTTATATTCCTGATGTTGTTTGTCAGCTTTTCAGTTGCTTATAAAATACTAACTAACTAATAAAATAGTGCAAAACACCAGGACAAAATGCACAGCATGAGAATAATTGTTTTCCTTTTTTATGGTCCTCTAATTTTTTGTTTTATAAATATAAATTAATCAATTACTAAATGAATAAATGACAACTAGTGTGCAAGAGATAAAGGAAGTGTTTGCAGTTTTCAAAGAGTGAAGTGAAGCAAATCGGAAAATCTGATTTACTAAAAGAAAATCCCTCCTGAAGAAATAAAGAAACCAGAAAAACTTCTCTAAACGTCCTGAAAACTGCTTCACCAACTGGAAATAAAACATCCAGCTTTTAAGCTTCTACTCAGCAGCATTGAAACCCAACAAAGAAGAATATTAAAACTAGGGCTGAAACAATTAATCAGACTAATCGTAATTTATCAATTATTACCATAATCAACTAATTTAGTCATTGATTAATCATTAAATGAAGTATAGAGATTCTAAAACTTGCCTTTAGCTGATAGAGGGACCAACTTAGAGCAAGATTTTGAAAATATACACAAACATTCTGCATTTAAGATAAAAAAAAAAGGTTTCATCTGTCAATATGCTCTATCCAGAAACAGTTGTAGTTCACTATAATTTTAATTATTTTAATAGTTATCATTTATAAAATTCTTATCAACTGTAGCTGTGAATTTCATCCACTTTGACCTTTAACCTGACCGGAAGCTAACCTTATTTATTCTCTGATCAACCGTCTATCTTGTAAATACACTCTTACTACACAGTTAGTATAGTATTAGCTATTGCGTTAGTATTTCACTAATTACTCCACCTTCTCCACATTAGGGACAGTATTTGCGTTGTTTGTGTGTTTGTTTATTTTTCCTGTTTTTGCTGTTAGCATGCTAGCTAACCAGCTTCGGATCATTAATTAGCTAGAAGTTAGCAAACGGTTAAGGTTTGCTTTACGGAGCAACGACAGAAAAACTAGTTCTGCTGGTTATGTGTTTTTTTTTTAGGTGTTTCTAACAGCTTCTTACTAACTTTGACAGAAATAATAATGAGTGAAATAAATGAAGGCGAGCTGGAGGTTCTGTTGGACAACTTCTCTCCGTTACCTGATGAGTTTGAAGACCTGCTGCGGGAAAACATGAGCGGGGAACCTGAGTGCAGTTGGCCCCCCCACCTTATTCAAATAGGACAAAATTTGTGTCAAACGTTTGTGCCGCTACCATTTTAAAGATATAAAAAAATGTTTCTAGAGGTATTCAAAGGTCAACCAGCCCCCCCCCAACATTTTGCTTCAAATGAGGCAAAATGGGTGTCAAATAAATCGCCTCCGTTTGTGCAGCAAAAATTTTCGTCTGTGCCGCTATCATTTTTTTTTTACAGTTTAAAATTATATAATCATAGGTTAGCAACTTATAATTTATATGAAATTCAGAGTTTCAGAATGAACAAACGTTCACTGACCTTTGATAGCTTCTACAAACAATTATTAATATCATTAAAATGATAGCAGTACAAAAAAATTATATATTTTAAAATATGCAATAATTAATATATTTTAAATATTTTATATATAAAATTTATTTTAAAATTTTATATTTTTGAACGGCAAAGATTTTCATTTGTAATGCTATCATTTTAATGATATTAATAATTTGTAGAGGTAATCAAAGGTCAGTTAACATCTGTTTTTGCTGCACAAATGTTTGACACCAATTTTGTCAAATTTGAAGAAGGTGGGTTGACCTTTGATGACCTCTAGAAACATCTCTTTATATCTTTAAAATGGTAGCACCACAAACAAAATAACTGTAATATCTGTTCACTCTTCTGTGTGGGTCAGCAGCAATGACCATTCTTTTGCTGACATATGGGGGCCAGAGAGTCTCCAGCCTCACCTAGCTGGCGGACTTTTCAGTGAGGTCTTCCCGTGAAATGGCCGCTATGGAGGGGCCGGATAGAAGGTAAGATCTTCCCGTGCAATTTTTGCTTGTATCAATGATTTGTTAAACATGACTGGAATAAATTCTGTTGATACTGTAACATGTTTCTTCCTTTGAGTATGCCATCTGAAAAACAATACCTCCATCGTATTTTGACCGGGTAGAAAGGGTTCTACAACAACAACAACAGTGATAATTCTACATGGATTTTAACGGTTCATCCTGTATTCAGATTTCCTTTAAAGACTAACCTTCAAGCAACAACTTTCTTTCTAAGAAATAACATGAAGAAACTCATCTGTTTAAACTAAATTTGAAGTAATTAAATTCACCAAACAATGACCACAAAGAAAAAGTGAAGACAAATTCATTAATCATCATCTGAACATTTTAATACCATTAAATAATGTAGAATACAGCTTTAGGTGTCTGAAAAGATCAGAGAAAACATGGAAAACCATGATCTTTAACTTATATAAAACCAAAGAAATTTTACAATACATGAGATTTTTGTTTCTGCTCAGTACATCAAAGTAGAAATAATTACATTAATTGGAAACACCCACCACAGAGAATGCAATAAATAAACAAAACAACATTTGTATAAAGTAGATGATAGTGTCAATGAAAGATTTCCCTGAAAACAAAAGGCCTTTAACATGCGAGATTCTCATGTAATGAGGAGGAGTTTCTAGATGGACTTTGTTGCGTTCCTATCAGCTTTTTCCAATGAGTTAGTCATGATTCCTGGCACTAGTGCTGGTTTCATTTAGTATTTAATCCACTATATAACTCTCAGACCTGACACCAGTGCCAGATTATGACGATTCATTGCTGAGTTTTCTGACCCTGACCCCTATCAACCTGTCAAAGTGTTTTCTGACCTCTTTTCTGAGTCATTCTGGCTGTCTCTGCTCCCATGGACAATTTTCATTGGGTGGTCAGTAATAACTGGATCTTAAAGGGGTCATAGAATTCAAAAGTGAGTTTCCATTGTCATGGATGAATAATAATAGTTCAGTGGGTGAAACAGGCGTACAGAGAAGTTCAAAACCCATCGACACCTCCTTTCTCTGCAAATCTCACAATTCTAAACCTCCACCAAAAAACGGGCGAATCAGAACAAAGCCCAGGGTTGACGTAAACTCAGGGATGTTGCCTTATCTGGTTCTGGCCTGTACTTTTGTCACGTCACGAAATTGGGGCCACTGACTGGACCGGACCGGGCACTCAAACTGAGCCATCAGCTCCAGGGCTGGTCCGGGAACCCTGGCGGACGGAGGAACCACTTGTTCCCTACCCTAGTCTGGCAGTTCTTGGACCAGCCCCGGATCTGGCGGCTCAGTTCTGCTGCACTGTAGTCGACCAAAATCCCAGACTACTGTATTCCCACTGGACATTTTTTTTTAGGTATGAAAAGTAGGACATGCCCGGGAAAAAGAGGACGTCTGGTCACCCTACTATATTAACAATTTGATGTTTCAGTTAGTGAGTGCTTGTTGCTATGAAGCGTCTTTGCTCAGTAGCTTCGCACGTTGTAAACCAACCAATCAGTGCACAGCTCATCAAAATATTCATGATCATACCATAAAAGGAAGAAAACCTGTTGTTTTATTCTAGGGCTTTTAACCAGACTTGCATTAGGGCGCATAGAACAGCAAATATGCCATCTCAGCCTCTCACGACCACCACCAGCTACATATCACTGCGGAGCTGAATCCAACATGGTCTTTAGTCGTACAGTGTGAGCCGGTAGATTGCACCAGAGCACCAGGCCGGACATAAATCTTGAGCTGTGAGCTCACGCTGTACAACTTGACTCTGCGGTTTTAGTCATACAGTGTGAGCAGAAAAAATTGTAGTGTACGCCCAGCTTAAAGAAGATTTGCAATTCTTCCACTAGGTCAGACTCACCACCGGTAAGTGAAAATGGGGAAGAGCACTCAGGACAGCCTTACGTAAACATATCACCAGTGTGATTGACAATAAGAAAAACCACTTACTCTGATGATCCACCCACAAAAAAAACATCCTCCACTATACCTTTAACTTAAGAAGAACTTCCCCTAAAACAACACATTCATCAACACTTTCTTCCACTACTGATCTGCCATCAGTGTTAGATGGCATCCCCTACTTCCTGTTTACTACAGCCTTGAAAAACGACGTAATGTGGACATTATTTTTGCTGCTGTTGTTTAATTTACTGCCAACCAAAGGTAAAGACCACTAATTTGCATAGCCTTTTTCTCCATTTAAAATGTGCTTAAAACTCACATTTTAGTTGGAAAAAGCTATTCTATAACAGGTCAAACATAGAAAACGGCCTCTACTGTTCATTCCTGTGGCTCTCAATTGCTGTGGCTTTTTATGTAATACAATAGATCTCTAATTTGTTAGGTTTATTCTTTTATACATCATGTGCATTGCTACTTTGTTAGCCAGATAGAGTAGATGGCCTTCCTTCACATTGTGGATGTCACTTTGTGTACGTGGGTCATCTAAATAGGACAGCTTTTTTGCCTTTTAAAGATACACAGGATTTGGGCACATCTTGAAGCCGGACTGATAGAGGAGAGCTATCTATAATCCTTGGGCATGGATGGCGTGTCAGTTTCTGATACGGACAGCTAAGCATCCACCTGGTGCAACACATAGACTCATGAGCTATAAGAAGCAGGAGATTACCTTCTTCGGGGCTCAATTTTTGCCGGACACTCGCGGACGCGATTTTTGAGCCCACAGCTGTGCAAGCTCAGAACATGTTTCTCTGTCCTGTAATGACCTGATCTGGAATAAACTCTGTTACTTTTTACTCCTGTTTTTATAGTCCTTTTTATATGGTTTTACCCAGTTTGAGTTAAGAGCAGTAAGTAACTTGCTCCCAGGAAAATAACCGGTGGGGAAGCCCAGAGGCGCAACTGCCTTTTTAGGGGACATACCTTCCTCTATTTAACAACTTTTAAGAAAATTAGTTTTACATTTCAAGGTTTCATGTGTTTCTCACATGTCGTCATGTGTCTGGTCAAACAAAATTTTTCAGTAAAATTTTTCCCACAAGTAATACAGGAAAATGGCTTCTCACCTGTGTGAGTTTTGAGGTGTTTTTTAAGAGAAGATTTTAAAGTGAAGCCTTTTCCACAGGACACACATGTAAAAGGTTTCTCGCCTGTGTGGGTTCTTAAGTGATGGGTCAAACGACTTTGTGCAGAAAAACTTTTGCCACAAAAAGTACAAGAAAAAGGCTTCTCACCTGTGTGAATTTGGATGTGTTTTTTAAGAGCATAACTCGAGGTGAAGTCTTTTCCACAGGACACACATGTAAAAGGCTTCTCACCTGTGTGGGTTCTTATGTGTTGGGTCAAATTACTTTTTTGAGAAAAACTTTTGCCGCAAATTGTACAAGAAAATGGCTTCTCACCTGTGTGAATTCTCATGTGAGAAGTCAAACAATGCATTTCATTAAAATTCTTATTGCAAATAGTACAGTAGAAAGGCTGCTCACCTGTGTGAGTTCTGATGTGTTTTTTAAGAGCAGATTTTACAGTGAAGCCTTTTCCACAGGACAGACATGTAAAAGGCTTCTCACCTGTGTGAGTTCTTATGTGTTCGGTCAAACGACCATTAAGAATAAAACCTTTGCCACAAATCGTACAAGAAAATGGCTTCTCATCTTTGTGTATTCTGATGTGTTTGTCAAGATTCGACTTCTTACTTAAGCTTTTTCCACAGTAAACACATTCATAAATCTTCTGACCTGTGTGAGTTCTCTTGTGATCCATTAAATGTTCTTTTTTAAGAAAGTTTTCTCCACATGTCAAACATGGGAAAGATTTCTCTCCTGTTTCTCCAGTCTTTTCGTTTAGATCAAGCTGCTCTTCATGCTCACTTATAGGGACCTCAATGATCTCCTCTTTTGTCCAGGGATGTTCTGGTTCTTGCTTCTCTTCTTTCATCTGCAGAGGTTCTGGCTCCTCTTGGTCCAAACTGGAATTCCTCTCCTGTCCACAGAGCTGCTGATCAGAGAAATCCTCCTCTTTTGCAACATAATCCATCAGGCGGTCTGGAAAGACAAACACAGCAGAAAATCGTCCCATTGTTTATTGAAGAAAAGAAACTTCTATTTAATCATTATTGTGTTGATCTAACTACATGCAAACAGATTGGAACTAAATGTCCCAGCTTGCACTGCAGCTGTTGACTTCACAATCACAGATTATAGAAGACTGGTCAATGCTCCTACAGCTGGCAAGGTTTGGACTCCACTTTAAACATTAAAACTTTAGAATCTGTCTGAACATATTGTCTAGAGCTTCTCAGCCATTATCAACACGTTTATGGGTCAATGGTGTGATGGCTACTTTTTTCTGTCCAATTGAATTTTATTCCCGTTTAAAAAAACACTCAAAATACCATACTCAAATTTTCCCAGTACACAAACCCAATCTTAACTTTCCAAACAATTTAATTAGTGCTGTTTACTGCCATCTGAAAAGTTAAAACATCATGTGGGAAGACCATCTAGCACTGATTTCTATTTACACAACCAGTTTACAACTTCAATATCTGTCAATAGCTATATATATATATATATATAGATATATATATATATATATATATCTATATATATATATATATATATACACACACACACACACACACACATATATACATACATACACACACACATATGTGCAGTATGCATTAAACCAAAACTTGACCGGTGCAAAAATGTGGGTACCCTAATCATTTTATTGAGTTTAATACCCTTAACTACTTCTTACTCACTTACTTAGGATCTACTAAATATCAATGACTGTTTTTATGTTGAGGTGCCAGTATTTTTTGCACCTGTGGAGTTTTGTTTTAATGCGTACTCCATATTTTTTTCTTTATATATTTTTAAAACATAATCTTATAATATATGAATATTTGTTTATCATAGTAATATTTGCAAAACATATAACTTTACATATCTCTCATCCAGTTGGAGTTCAGCATGAAAAAAGTTTTTAATATGAATAAATTTGTAATCTAACGTAAATGTTTTAGATTTTAGATTTTTTGTCTTTTATTTGGTTGTGATTATTGTAATATTATCTCTGACTTGTCTTTCATGTGATTAATGAGATCCAAGGTTGTCTTCTATTCATTCTGACAGTGAACTGTGGGTATGTGAAGATGGCTGCCCTGTAGACACGACGGCCAGCGTCCAATGAGGCGTCTACGTATATAATGTTGATAGTTAAAACCCCCAATTATAGACACACACATATATATACATATACATATAGTACAGTGGATCCTGGATTGACTGTCGCGGCCCAGAAATTACGAGCCCCTTGTTGGGGAGGTCGAACTGCTGCCATACCCTGCTGCTTGATGAAGAAAAGAAGAAGGACATGGATACATGGATAACTTCATGAAGGCATCAGAGCTTTGGAAGACATTACACAGCAGATATACACTACCTAGAATATAAACTCCCTTGGTTGGCCCACTGTGGGTAAACAGTGATGTTAGAGCAGCAACAGATTACAGCAAAAGAGATCACACAATGTTGACCTTAAAACGTGTATAAAAAAATAGAATAAGTGACGAACATTTTTATATTATAAAAAAAATCTTTAAAAATGAATAAAAGTTTAAAATCAAATAAAAATGAGTGCCTGATCTGGCTAAAGTAGTACAACCATTTGGCATATATTTGGAGACAGTGGGTCACATGACCTGGAAGCCATTGAAGAAAAGTCCCAACTTTGTCTTTAAAAATATCTTAAAAATTGAAAAAAAGCAAGTGTTCCTTATATATGCTATCTATTGGCATGATTAGTTTGGTCTTAGCTGGTCATAAGATGAGGACTTTTTGATTTTTGTTTCTCAATAGTGCTTGGTTCAAAGATTTGTTGACGGTCCCTAAATGCACCACAGTTGGAGGAGGGAGCAGCTGAGAGACGCTGGCCGACATCAGAGTTCCGCCATCGGATCACCTGTTTCGTAGATCCTGCTGAAAAACGACATTGTCAACATCTTTGTCCAAGTGTGCCGCTAACTCAAACACACGGTCTGTCAGAGCGTCCAAACGAAAAATAATAAAGTCCATACTTATAACGTTAGCAGTGTTTTCAAAAACAGTTGCTTAATGTCTCAGCTCACTGAGAACTTCATGGTAGGTAGCCATGTTTGTTGTGCTGTGGCCGATGGCTGCTAAGCAACCAATGGGCAGATGGTGACCCTCTAAGACACGTCCCTCCTCATTCGCATAATGAGGCAGAAATGCAGTTAGGAATGTAAAAGAAATAAATAAATAGCATGGAAGAAATAAAAAGAATATACAAAGGAAGAATAAACCAGACAAAAATATAACAAGCACAAAAAAAAATGCTTAAAGAAATAACTAGTTGAAGATTATTACGGACAATAAATAAATAGGTTAATTATTTCAAAGACAAAAAAAAAACAAATAAGCTAATTAAAAGAGATATGTACATTTATAGCTCACTGTATAAGTTCATTAATACATACATTTATTTGTTTATTGTATTTTGGGGGGGATTAATTGTATGCTGATTTATTTTTGGAGAATTTATTTGTTTCTGTATTTATTTTTAAGTATGACAGGACTTGTCCTCCATATTTGTTTGTTTTCAGGAAAAATTTGTTAAACTTCAGCGAGTTATAGTGGATTAAAATTTATCCTGTTCCTGCTAAACACATGACACTGAACGGAGTGACCGCCCCAAGATGGCGCCGACAAATCACTTCAGCGCCCCAAAGGGGGGCGGGGAGTGATGGGGTAATTTAAAAATATGTCTTTGCCCCCCCTTTCTTTAAATGTCGAGTGACGGGGGGTTTAGATGGGGTATTTGCGGAAGTTTTTACTCCCCTGCCCAAAAAGCGTAGATCCGGTCCCTTTCCCAAATTTTAAATAATTCAAAGGGGAAAATTAGCTTTTGTTAAAAAACCAAAACCCTTGGTGTTTTCCCAAAAGTGTTAAAAAATTCCCCAGTGTGCATATCAGGGAACGTTTCTATCAGTGTTTCCCACCTATCCCCTGTGGATTGGGTCTGGGGGATCCTGTGCTGATGTTTCCCTCTTCTCCTGTTTACTCTGAGCCCGGGGAGGGAGAATTTTCCCAGCTCTTTCTTCTTTGAACTCTTTTTTTAAATTGTGAATTTTTTCTTCAGCAGGGGGTTAAAAATGTCGGTGATTAAAATTTTGAAGCTGGACTGAAGACCCTTTTCACGCAAAACTCCTGATTATAGCTCTTACAATGGGTCCACACAAAAAGTAAGCTAATGCTGCTAATGTACCGATCCCCACCGCAGCCCCCGCGCATGGTAGCTACATTTACATCCGGGTCACTTTCGATTTTAATTTACGTATTTCCCTAAAAAAAAAAAAGAAAGGAAAAAGTAAACAAACTAAACTTCTTCTTTTTTTTATTGTTTTTATTTGGGGGTTGGCAAAACGTTAGGGGAGATTTCCCCACCAAAATTTGGGATGGGGTGTGGGGCTAATTGGGAGAAAAAAAAAAAAGAAAAAAAAAAAATCTACTATTTACAACCCAAAACTGTTTCAAAAAAATTTAAAAAATTTTAACCCCATATCCTCTGTTCCTGATTCCTTCTGCAAAAAATCGACAATGGTCAAAATTTATTTTATTTCATAAGTTTCCTAATTTAACCTTTTTTCTCGTAAACGAATATTTCTACCCAAATTTAAAAAGACATGTTCCACAGTCTCATTTCCCACAGTACATTTCCCCGGGTTTATGTTTCCCCATCAAAAAAAACGATCTATTAAATCCAGTGTGCCTTATTCTAAGTGGAAAAAATAATTTTCTTTTCCTGTTCCCTTTTTATTTTAATTGGGGCCAATTTTTTTTGTATTTTATAAAACCCCCTTCCTTTTTTTTTCATTCCATAAATTTTGCACTCTCTTTTTCTTTTTGTTTAATTATACCCCTTTAAATTTTGTTATACCAAAACTAACATTTTAAAGTCTACCCCCAAACTTTTGGTACTTCCCTTTGCCATCCTGTCTGCCTTTCATTTCCCTTTTTTTCTCGTTATGTGCCGGAAACCAAAAAAAATTTACCATTTTGCCCCTTATATTTATTCTGTAAAAATGTTTTGTATTTCCAAAGTAATAAAATTGGTCTATGACTGGGCTGATTATTTTGCAAAATGATAATGACGAATGGAATCTGAGAAATGATTTGTTTTTAAAGGTCTTACCCCTTCCACCCCTTTTAACGTAAAAAACAAAGTAGTTTCACCCGGGTTTTACTGAAAAATCATAATCCTTTTTTCCCAAAATTTTTATGAAACTGTGGTATAATAAATTCTATTCCTATTATTAGCAGTATTTTTTGAAACATCTGTTTATATTTTTATATGATTTAAAAGGTTTTTTAAGTGTTTTGTACTATTTTATTTATTTAAAAATTGGGTTTTATCTTTTTTTTCTTTTTAATAATGGGATAACTTTTTTAAGGGGAAACCAAAGGTTTTAATTCTGTTTTTAATGTTTCCAAAAAATCAAATGATTTTAAATTAATTTCTTAAAAAAAATTTTTTTACTAACCCTTTAAACCAAAAAATTTTTTTTCCCTTTTCCAAAACCATTTAAAATTTAAAATGATTTTTTTTTTTTTTAAAAGCCCCTAAAAAAAAAATTGAATTTTCCTTTTAAAAAAATTTAATCATTTCCCATTTAACCTTAAAAATTTGTTTAAGAATTTCCCAAAAGCGAATTTTAAAAATTCTTAAAAAAAAAAAAAATCATTAAAATATTTTAAAATTACCCTGAAAAATATAAAAAAAAAACATCCCCCAATCAAAAAAAATCCTTTAAACCCCAAAAAAAACAATATTTCCCCCCGCTCCCCACTTCCCCTTTCCCAATAAAATTGAAATTTTTTTTCTTCCTCTTTATGATTAAATTTTAATTTTTCCCGACCCCCTTATTCCCTTTTTAAAAATGAGGAAAATTTAAAAAAAATTTTTAACTCTTCCAAAACGCAAAATTTTAAGTTAAAATTTTTTCACCCAAACCTTTTCCAAAAACCCAATTTGGGTTTCTGTATGTTTAAAACCCCCTTTTAGGGAAAAATTTTTCTACAACTGGGGAATTGGGTTTTGAAGGGGGTTTTTAAATTAAACAAAATTTTTCCTCTTTTTGGGCCCCTTATTATTGCCAAAAAAGAGAATCCAAATTTACCCCCTTTTTTTAAAATATCATTAACTTTCATGAAAATTTTAACGGGGTTACTTTACTTCCCCTTTTTTTTTGTTCCATTTTCAATTTTCAAAAAAATTTTGAATAATCCTCCCCATCCTCATTGTATTGTCGATTTCTAGAAAGTTTTTAATTCCCTCCGAAACATAAAGGGCCAATTTATAACCCCTTTTTTTAATTTTAATTTAAAAATTCCCCAAATAAGTCATATGCTCTCTCATGTCAAAAAAAAAAATGCCCAAAACACTTTTTTATTCACCTGTGCCTTTTTTAAATTTATGTCTAACACAAAACTGGCTCCATTGTACCTCTTCCCCTTCTAAAACCACTTGATTTAAAAAGATATAAGTTTCTTTTCAATTTTATTTATTAATCTTTTTTATTTATTTCTCCATTATTTTACTAAGTTGGGGTGTTAAAAATATTGGGCCCGATAATTTTTGGGTTTTTGGGTTTTATCTTTCCGGTTTTCTGATTGGAAACCCAATTAGGGCCCGGTCCTTTCCCAAAATCTTTGGCAATTCCCCCCTTTCCCCTTTTCATTAAAACATTTCTAAAAATAATTTTTTAGAAGATTCAATTAAAATTGTAATTATTTAAAATAATAAAATTTTTTCTTTTCTGGAGCTGATTAAAATTTTTTTTTTTTAAAAACCTATTTAGTTTGTTATTTAAACCAAAGGGTTTAAGGTTATTTTTATTTTTTTTTTGCTGTAATAAAAAACTTGTTCTCCAAAATTGGCCCTTTTTCTCCCCTTTTTTTTTTCTTGACTAATATTTTTCAGGGAAATATGAATTTTAACAAAGGGATTTACCAAAATTTTTCCTTTTCTTTCAGTAATGCCCGTTATTTTTCCCTTTATTTTAATTTTTGGATATCCACTGTTCTTTTAATCCCATTCATCCCTTTTTAAAGGGTTTCCCACACCTTAGAATAAAAATTTTTCTCCCTCCTTTTGAATTACAGAAAAATCCTCAATAATTCTTTTTTGGGATTTTAATTTAAATTTTTTTAATTTTGCTTGTAATTTCTTGTAGGGGTTTGTCAGATTTGAAAAAAATTTTGTTTTTTTTTTTTAAAAATTTAAAGGGTTTTAAATTTTTTTCTTGATAATTCCCTTTCATTCTGGTGTCCACCCGGGCACCAAACCCTTTTTTTCCCTTCCCCCCCCTTTTTTTCCTTATAGCCTGATTGCAGCTTCTAAGATAGCCCTTACATATAGAAAAAATTTATTTATCAAAATACCACTATATCCAATTTTTAAACAATTTTTATTTCACTATTTCCCCAAAGGGTTTTTCCCAAACTGGTTTCCCCAAAAAAACACCCTTTTTTTAAACCCCCTTTTTTTACAATACCCTTTTTTCCTTTAATTTATTTTTAATTTAAAATTGGATAATGTTAAATTTTATAGTTGTTTTATTGAAATTTCTTGGGCCCTAAACAAAACACCTGCTTTTAGAATTTTAAACTTTAAATTTAAAACAATTGCTGTCCCGTTTTATCTTTTAAAAATTTTTTTGGGGTTTCCTTTTCATCATTTTTGAATACCAAATTTTTAAAATCCTTTTTTTTTCTAAATTTTAAACCCCCTTTTGGTCATTATGGAAAAACCCCATAAATGTTTCTATGTCCCTTAAAGTTTCCCCCCACATATAACCTTCCCTCTAAATTTCACCCCAAATTCCTCCATTTAAAATTTTTGAAAGTCTTTAACATGGATTATAAAGTTTATTTTTTAAATTTTAAAAGGCCAAATTTAAATGTCCAAATTTTTAGTAAAAGAAAGTATTTTAAATTTTTTACCTTTAAACCCAGTAATTTAAATTTTAAATTCCCGTTTTATGAATGTTATACACCCTCCCCCAAAGTCCCCTCTCCTGTCTCTTCTTTTACTTTATTTCCTTTTATAACAAAAATTTTAAAAAACAATTCAATTCGTTTTTTTATATAGCGCCAAAATTTAAAAAATTTTCTTTCAAGGCCTTTCAGTTTCAACCGATTTATAAGTCAAAATTGAACAAAATTTTTATCTAAAAGGGAAAAACCAGTTGATTGCATCGATTATTGATCAAAAAACAAATCCCTCACACCCAAGCATTTCTTGTAGCGAACAGTTTGGGGAGGGAAAAAAATCCTTTTTAAAAGGAAGAAACTCCAGCCCCGAACCAGGCTCAGTTTTGAGCGGGCCCTCTGCCGAGGGCCCATGGGGTTCAAGGAGACCCGAAAACAGGATTCAAAAAAACAGCTGTAAAAGGCGGGCCCCGGGCCAGGAAAAAAACAAAGCCAAAGGGAGACGAGCTCCAAGGCAGGGTCCCATTTCCCCGGGGGACGAAGAGAGACCCTTCCCCTCAGTCCCCGGTCAGGGAAAAAAAGGAACCACTGGAAAAAAAGGCGATCTTTCCCAAAATCTATTAACAAAGGGGGTTTATAGAAGCACCCCAGCTGAAGTTTCTTTCCAGGGTACGTCAAAAGGGCCAAAAAGGAAATCGAGGGCAAAGTACTTGAGGAAAAGCAGAGAGAGAGGAAGGTTAGAGATTGGGAAATAAAAAAGAATTTTGGAAAATAGGGGGGAAAGAGAGAGAATGAAGCGAAAATGAAAGGGGGTTCCCCATTTTCCTTTTCCCAAAAAACTGCCCATAGAAAATTAACTTTTTTTTTTTTTTGAGAAAGGGGCAGGTAAACCCCGAGCCACCCTTAAAATATAAAGCTTTTATCAAAAAATTTAATGTTTTAAGGGGTAGCCTTAAAAGTAGAAAAGGGGTTTGCTCCGGGGACTAAAACCCCCCTTTGTTGGGTTCCCGGGGGAGGAGCTGATAAAATAAAAAATCTGGCCCCCATTCTCTTTTAGAAATTTAAGGGAAACCCCTAGTAAACCCGCCCGCTTGAGGCGAAGGGGCTCCCGTTTTGGAAAATAAGGAAAAAATCAGATCTCTGATATAAAAATGGAGGTTGGGCCCTTTAAGGGGTTTAATGTGAGAAGGAGGGTTTTAAATTTATTCTTGATTTAAAGGAAGCCAATTGGAAAAAGAAAAACCCGGATAGGAGAGAAAGATCTCTTCTTTTTCATTTTTTATTAGAATTTTTGCTGCAGCATTTTGGATCAGCTGAAGGCTTTTTAACTACAGTTTGTTTGGACTTCCCCGATAAATAAAGAAAATACCAAAAAGTCCCCGCCCTTTAAGTAACAAATTTCAAAGGGTAGTTTTTTCAGCAACAACCCCCGGACAGGATTTTCTAATTTTTGCAATGTTCCTCAGATGGAAAAAAGGAAAATTTTTAAAAACCTCTTTTATTTGGGGTTTAAATGGGCAGGTTCCCTGATCAAAAATAACACCAAATTTTTTCCTTTTTTTATCTGAAATCAGGTTTTAAACCCCTCCAAAAGAAAAGGGGTGGTAAACAGTTTTTTTCAGAGACTTGGGGGCCAAGGGCCCATAACTTCTGTTTTGTCTGCATTTTTTGAAGCAGAAAGTTAAGGGGTATCCAGGTTTTTATTTTTCAAGACAATGCCCGTAATCTAATTTTAATGGGTTAGCTTCATCTGGATTTATAGGGCAGATATAGTGGGGGGTATTCATCAAAATAAAAGTGGAAATTAATCCCCTGGGTGGGCTAATTTAAATTTACCCAAATTTGGGGGATTTATAAAATAAAGAGAAATTTGGGCCTAGCCCCTTTTTTCCCCGTGGTTTTCTCCAAGGAACCCTTTTAGCGTTTGGGAAAATCTTTATTAAAGGGAACCAAAAATGAAATTTGATTTAGTTTGATTAAAAATTTAAAACCCGTCTAGTTTCTGTTCCTTTTTAATTCCAAAAAAAATTTTTCAAGTCTTTCTAAAAGAAAATTATGGTCAACTGTAAACAAAAGGAAACAAATTTAAGGGGTCCAAAAAGGACGAGCCCCGATAAAAGGGCCCTTATCTGGGGGCCCTGAGAATATATTAGTGACTTTTACCAGAGGGTGGGTTTTTGGCTATGATGGCTCCCAAGAACCAAAACTGAAAAACTTCAAAAGTTCATTTTTGGTGGAAGTGATCGCAAATTGTTTGGCAATATTTTAAGAAATTTTTGGATAAGAAAAGGGAAGATTGGATTTTTAGGTCTATAATTGGGCCAAAATCATTGGGTCAAAAGGACTGGTTTTAAGAGAGGTTTAATTAAGCCCAAACTTAAAAGCTTTAGGGACATGTCCCTGTTTCCAGAGTTTGATTAATCAAACTAAAATTTTGGGGGAGGAGATCAAAGGGGAAAACCTCCTTAAAAAAAAATGGTTTTGGAAAAAAAAGGTTTAAAATAAAGTTGAAGGCCTGATGAAGGCAATAATTTTGGGTAAATTTTTAGAGGTTTAAATGGAAACAAAGCGGGTTTAAAAGGTTTGAAATTCCCTGGGCTAAATTTAGGTAAATCGCGAATGAGGAGTGTTTGATCTTATTTTTAATGATCAAACTTATTTTTTAAAGGGGAAACCCCCAAAATTTATTTTTGCCAAGAGCAGGGGAATGGGGGGGTTCAAAAAAGCTTTTGGCTCTGGGTGGTTTGGGAAAATGTTTTTTAAAAAAAAATTTAGGGTTATTTTTATTTTTCCTTAATAATGAGGAGAAAGTTGCTTGGGTCTTGTTTACAAAGGGGCTTTTTAAAAACGCAGGGAAAACCATTTTTCCAGACTTGGAAGGACTCTGCAGGCCTTTTTGGAGCGATATTTTTTTTTTCCAAATTTCCTAGCCTTTTTTCTTCAAAGTACGGAGTCTGCATTAAAAAACCCAAGGGGCAAGCTTTCTATTTTTTTAAAGGGTTTTTTAATTTTTAAGGAGGCGCGTTGGGCTAAGGGGGAATTTCGCAGAGGGCTTTGAACCCCTCAAAAAACATCAACCCGTGAAGGGGGAAATTTTAAACTAAGCTTTTTTTCAATCTTTCAGGATGTCAGTGAACCCGGGGCGGGGAGAAAAGGGGAAGCAAAATTTTTTTAAAAAAATTTTTAAATGCATTTTTGATAAAGATTACTAAAAATTGAAAACCTTTTTTTTGGGGGAGGAAAAAACTTGTTTTTAAAATAATCCCGAAGGTTATTTTGAAGTGGGTTTAGAGAGGGGCAGGGGTTTTGAGGAAAAAACTGTTTTTCATTTAATTTTTTTGCGGGGTTTTCGCAAAGATCCCAAAAATTTTGAAGAAGAGAATTTGGTTGGGACTATTACCTTTTGAACAAAAACCCCTTTTGTGTCTAAGAATGTTTTTTAAAGGGTGCTTTAAGCTTTTCGCCTTCAATGGGCAGCCCTGGATGGGTTTAAAATCTCCCCACTATGTTGACCCTTTTCCCGTATTTAATTTCCCAAAAAAGAAAGGAAAACCTTTAAAAACTCATTAAAAATTCGGAGTAAGGACCCCGGTGGCGAAAAAGTTACAAAAAAGAAAGGGTTTTCTTGCCCTTTTAAAAATTTTGGGTCAGGGAAAAAATTTGGGGGTTTAAAATTTTTAAAAAAAAATTGTGGTATTAATTTTTTGGGATTAAATTTGTTTAATCAGATGGAAGAAATTTTTGTATCCCCTTCGCCAGAATTTGGGGGGTGAAAAAATTTTTAAAAAGCTTGAAGGAGTTGCCTCTTTTTTGCTCCCCATAATCCTCTTGCTGCAGGCCCGGTTTGTAAAGGAAAAAAAGTCAATGTGGGTTATCACAAAAAGTCATTAATAGTTGACTTTTAGAGGAAAGCGATCTTATGTTTAAAAAAAGCATTTAATTGTTTTTAAAATTTTTCCCCCAAATTGGGGTTATTTTTATTTTAATTAGATTATCATGATTTATCCTTTTGGGAAACTTTGCTAATTTATTAGATTTTTGGGCGTGGGCAAGCATGTTGGGTGGAAATAAAGAGTGGGTTAAAAGGTTTGAGAAGATGCCCGAGGGTGTTTTTTAAACTAAACCCCTGCTTCCTGGTCTGCACCCCGGGTGGTCGGGGGTTTTTGGGGATAAAAAAAATGTGGAAGATTCCTTTGAAAGAAAAGCTGCCCATCCAAAAATGGGATGGATTTTCCGTCTTCGAATCAGACCCCCGGTTTTTTCCCCCCAAAGGATTGCCAAATTTTTAATGTAGGGCCCCCTTTTTTTTCAGGGCACCACCTAAAAAAACCAAACGGTTGGGAAAGACGAATTTTCCCGGGGTTTAAAAATGTCAACAATGGTTTAGATCAGGGAGGGGACCAGAGAAAAATTTCCCGGGGGTCCGACATTTTTTTGGCCCAAAAAAACAAACCGAAAAACAAAAACTTTTAAATTTTTTTTGACTTCCCATCGGGTAAACCCGGGGGGGGCATTACCAACGGGGGTGGAAAAAACCAACTTAAGGGATTTAAACCTTTTTCCTTTGCAAGTTTTGTTTCAGGTTTGGGGTTTTTATGGGGCCCCCCGTTTTGGGGGGCCCGGGAAACTTTGGGCTATTTGGGCCTGGGTGTCTCTAATGCCAGGTTTTTTGGATATGGAGCTTTCCAATCACCCGAGTGGGCTTTTCTGGGTGGGGAAATGGTGGGGAAAAACCGGGTTTGAAAGGGGGAAAGGGTTGGTGGTGACCCCGGGGGGCAGAGATTTCCCCGGGCCGCCCTTCTGGTTAAAAGGTTACCCAAACGTGGCTGTCGGGACTTTTGGAGGACCCGCTTTCGTGGGGGGCCCTTACTTTAACTCCTGGGGGTTTTAACAGTGAAAACCTGGTTCTAACTTTGAAACCCTGCCCCCAAAGGTACAAAAAATACTACCTTTTTTACACATCCCATTATCCTAAAGGAGGGAGGGAATAAATGAAAAATTTGACACAGAGGCAGGAGGAGGGAGGAAAGGGAAGGGAAAAGTTGGAAAAGAGTCCCAAGGGGGGAAAAGGAGGGCCATTTTGAATGCTAAGCTGCGTAGCCTAGCTAGCTTCTTCTTGCTATCAAAAAATAAAAGGGGTGAAATGACAAGTGCTCAGTTAGAAAAAAGCAGCAGAAGGGTTTCTATGTTTTAAAAGGGCTTTTGATTTTCCCTTTGGGTTAAAAGAGTTATTCCACAGGGAAAAAAATTATTAATTAGATGGAAAATCCTCTGAAACAGTGACACTCTGTTTTCCCCCCAGTTAAACAAACAGGGGTGAACAGGTTTAAAAAAGCATAAATCAAGATTTAAATTTTTAAACCAAGTTTTGAATAATTTAAAATTTGATCTTCTTTTAAAAAATTTAACAAAATTTTAAAATCTTGTGTTTGCAATTTAAAGGTTTAGGTTATTGTAAAATGTTCCAGTTTTGTTTATTGCCCCTTTCCTTTTTTCTGCCCCTAGGTTCCTTTTTATTTAAAGTGTTCCCCGGGTTAGTCCTTTTTACCAAAAAACCTTTTTTCTTGGGGCCCCTTTTACAAAATTTTTTTTGATTTTTTTCTTTTTTTTTTTGTTTAACTTGATCCGTACAATTTATGACATATGCAATGAACAGCAGAATATTTTCAATTGTTAGCACATTTTCCATCCCACTCTGTTTTTGTTCTGGTGTTGGATTTGACTGAACTTTCTTTATCACTTCTTTTGGCTTCACTCTTTTAGCAGCTTCTGCATAACTTATATTACTAGTGACTTTTACTTGTTCGATTTCCATTGCTTTTCTTCTGACCTCACATCCCCTATAAGTCACTCTATGTTGCCCTCCACAATTACAACAAGTTTCCTTCCCATTTTCACATTCATCATAGCTATGCTCTCCTCCACACTTTGGACATCTTTGTTTTCCCCTACATGCTGCAGCGATGTGTCCATATCTCTGGCATTTATAACACCTGAGAGGCGGAGGGATATATGGCCTTACAGGAAAGCACATACACCCAACTTTTACCCTTTCAGGAAGAACATTTGTTTGAAACTCCAACATTACAGAGAGACTTTCCACTCTTTCACCTTCAACTGTTCTCATCAATCTTTTAATTTTGATTACTTTTCCTCCATAAATACTGCATCGGAACTTTTCCAGGTCTTCCTCCACCGGAATACCTGTTATCACCCCTCTTACTACTTTATCCTCTCCCACAATCTTTACCTGTGTAATATTTTTTTTTACAAATACTCTGGGCGCTCATTACTTTTTTCTTCTGTTCTTCATTTCTTACTGTAACCAACAGATTTCCATCTCTAAGGATCTTAGCAAATGTCATCTCTCCAAACTTCTTTTTTAACTCTTTCGACAGAGCTAATGGACTGAGATGAATACCTTCATCCTCCTTCCTAAACTTTATTATTAGTTTAGCTTCCTCACAAACAATCCTCTTGCAAACTGCATTATTTTCATCCGAACTGTTTCCTTCAAGACTCCGTTTGCTACTTTGTCTCTCTGACACATTCCCTTCTCTTCTCTCTCTTCCCGACCCTCTACTACCATGCACAGGAGTCCAGCCAACTAAATCCATCTCATCATCTCCTTCATCCTCACCCTGAGACGCCATAGCAGTCCAGTCACAAACCAGTTTATGCCAGCCGCCAACGTTCAGCCCTTCTCCCGCCTTGCCTTTCTCCTCCAAAGCCCAAACCGGTCAGCGCGCAAGCTTTCGCCAGAAAACACGCTCCGAGCAACCAGAAGCAACACGTTGCTCCCAAACTGCACAGCTGGCACTGGAATCAGAGCCGAGACATGTTTTCTACGCCTTTCGCCAATAAATAGCTGAAAAAATGTTAACAAAGGGGAAAAGCTCAAAATTAATCCCACGGCTCCCTGCAGGCTCACAGAAAGCTTCTCAGGTGAATCACTTGTTATATCAGCAAACTAAACTATAATTAGGTTAATGATATATTTCCTGAGAAAATAAATGAATTAGAATCCTTTACTTTTTATCTCTTTTCTTTGCTTCTGATCTCTATTTATTCGTTGGATTGCTGATGTTTTAATTTTTTTTATTTCACTTAAAGTCAACAATGATATATGGATTGCTGATAGGTAGTACACGGTGCTGTGACGTCACCAGCCGCCATATTGGTACTCCCTAATTAGACCGATAGGAATGTAAACAATGGATGTTTATTTTTAATTTTCTTTTTTTTTATTGAACATTATGAACAATTGTACAATATCAAATGTCATGTACATACATGAAAAATCAGGTCTTAGAGGCTTAAGAAACAGATATAATTTTGAGACAGCAATTAAAAAAGTAAAATATAAATGAAGATTTGTCAGACATCAAACAGAGGGATAAGCAGAACTACAAAAACAAACAGAAGAAAGAGAGAAAGGGGAAATTAGTTCTGAAAAGAATTCAGATCATTAAAGGCATCTAAGAACTGTAATCCATGCTGGTTTTTATCTGTTTTAAGGTTCTGAAGTGGTTTTCCATTTGAAGGTCTTTAAAGGCTGAAAAGTCAGGTTTTCTATTAGGCCATTTACAGGAATGGATGAAGAATTTCACAAAGATCAGCAGCTGTACAGAATGAGGTCAGATCTTCTCTCACTGCAGGTGGTTCCAAATAACATCCTTAAGACAAGTCTTTAAAAGATATACATAGATATATTTCAATATTTTATAATCACAGTTCAGACGGGTGATCAGACGGTAGTTGTCTAGAACCTTGTCTTTTCCTGGTTTGGGTATAAGGGACTATAACGCCCTGCTTCATTGCTGTGTGGAAGTGAATTATTGCATAAGATCTCTTTAAAAACCTGGATTATAAATTCTCTAAAGTAATCCCATAAATGTCTATATAAATTAGTGGTAGCGCCATCAGGGCCAGGGGATTTATTAAGTTTGAAGCACATGATGGTGCTGTCTAGTTCCTCCATATTAATATCTTTGTTGCAGTTTTCCTTGAATTCCTCAGAGATTTGAAGGACAGAGTCTTTGACTTGCTTTATTAGAAGGTCGCAGTCTTTGGTTAAAAAAGAAGAGCAATAAAGGTTTTGATCAAATTTACTAATTTCTTTTGCAATTAGAATTTGGTCTGTAAATGTATTTTTAATATTAAGATATTGAATGTATTTTTAACTTGTCTCCTCTTTTTCAGTCTGCAGAAATATGAACTTTTTTCTCCTTCCTCCATCCTCTTGGCTCTGGATCTGATGAAAGCTCCTCTGGCCTTTCTTTCAGAGATGCTGTCTAATTTAACTTGTAGGGTCAGGATGTTATTTTTGTCAGCATCAGTCAACATCTGTGTAACACATAGTAGGTTTAACTCTTTAACTAACTTCACTTCTTTACATCACCTTTTCATCACAATATTTTTTATCACTGCATCTTACCTGCACATTAAAAAATTAAAAAGTCTAGAGAGCAGTGTTGTGGTCAAGACCACCTAACCCGAGACCAAGACAAGACCAAGACCAGAGTGTATCGAGACAAGACCAAGACTTTTAGGGTCCGAGACCAAGTCAAGACCAAGTCAAGACCTAGCCAAGTCAAGACCGAGTCAAGACAAAGACCAGAGCCAGTATGTGACAATAAAATGTGAAACATGATCAAAATCACTAAAACTGATCTAAAAGACCCACATTCACATAAAAACACCTAGATAATTAACACACAGAACTGGAATAAACATCTTTATTTTGTACTTCTGCGTAGTAATCACAGAATTTCAAACAATTAATCAAAGTCGATCAAAATTGTATTTTCTCTGCCTTTCATGAACAGTACATACATTTATGTTGTTTTTAAATGTGCTATTTCAAAACAAGGTGCAAATGTGTAAAACTAAAAAAATGCCAATCATTTCTCTCTTTTCTCTCTCATACACAGATTAAAGCTATATTATATAACTTTTCTTAAATAAATCTATATCTGTCAACAAGTTGTGAAAATATGTTATGAGACAGATAATTTGTTGAAAAAAATAGATTGATCTCCTTCACTTCCTCCCTGAGCTACTACTGATATCTGCAGAAATACAAACCCCACTGAAATACAAAGTGCACAAAAGCCTGACTGACTTTTTTCAGTTCTAAGACCGTGTTGCTGATCAGATGGTTTGTTTTTGACCAAGCAGTGTATTTCTCTAGTTAGCACTGGGAACATGGAGAAAAGGTAGAAGAGCTCAATATTTTCACAGCTTGTCGGTCTCATAACATACTGTCACAACATAAACTTAAATATGTAAAAAAAAAAAAAAAAACTGTACAACTTTTATACCTACCGTCTCTGATAGTGAAGCCTTTCAGAACTTACATTGCGCTGTATGCTTTTTTCTCAATGTTGCTTTACAAATATATTCTTTGTGATTTAAATAGCCGAATTTTATGACCGATGATTTGGCCGACATTTTATCTCGTTCTCAGACAACCACTTGTGACTTTCAATCGAAGTGCTGCAGCCCACGCGCAGGTGAAAGGGGGTGGGCATGACAGCGATAAAACAACAAAAAAAACAAACAAAAAAAAGAACATGCATTTACCAATGAGACAGGTTATTGCTTGGATTTGAATCAAAGCATCCAATAAAAAGGAGGATCTTAAAGAAACCGATAATATTCTGATGATTAGCGTTATTTCCACAGTTGTGGTCTTGACCGGTCTTGAAATAAAATGCCGAGTCCTCAGTGGCCGAGACAAGACCGAGACCAAATGCGGTCAAGTCCGAGACGAGACCGAGACCATCAAAAAATGGTCTCGAGATCGGTCTCGAGACCAAGACCGATCTCGAGTACTACAACACTGCTAGAGAGCTGTACTTAACGAAATTTCTTTTTGTTTACACTTGTGTGTTCATTAGGGCTTTGCTAAAAGAGATAGAGTAATCCAGTATCTTATATTTTAGGTATTACCATTTATCGGTATAGCTTATTATTGAATCGTCTAACAGAATCTTTTTTACTAGATCTTTAATTTCCCTGCAATACAGCTCATATTTAAAAAGATTTACATTGTATTTTCAATACCCTCTATGTCTCAAACTCTCAGGAAAAGTAGCAATTTATATATTAATGCTGCAGTGATCAGTAAGAGACATAGAGACAGAGAGTTGGAGACATATTACAGTCTGATGTTAGTTTGAGAATATCATCTATTCCTAGCCAACAATCTATTCTAGATCTGCTTGAAGCGTCTGATTTAAACCAAGAGAACTGTTTTTCTCAACATGTTTGTCTCTCTATAAGTCAATGAGTCTTAAGCTGTTACAGAAATCAGACAAAAGTCAGTTTGGAAGGACATTTAAAAAATATGTTTGGGTTTTTATCAAGAGCTTCGTCCATAACCAGATTCCAATCCTCACCTAATAAAACATTTTTAGTTGGAAAACTCGAATAACAGTTAGAAGTTCTTTATTTTATGCTGCAGTAACCATAAACATTATCCATGATTATTAATGAGTCCTAAATATATAATACAGAAAGAGACCAATGGCCATCACTATCATGTTTTTTATGAATTATTTTCCCTTGAAAGTTATTCAGTAATGTAGCCACACCTGCTGATTTAGATAAACCATGAGAATAAATAATCGGATCTCCCCACTGATTTGACCAAAATGTTCATCAAAGTAAGTTGAATGGGTTTCTTGAAGAAGATTACCATGTGGGTTCTTGTTTCTACATAACATAAACATCCCTTTACAATCTAATCTAAAAACTTCAGATTAGATTGTAAAGACATAAAAAATAAAACAAAAGAAAATTTATGTTTTAAAGACACAAATCTTAGTATTAAAAGTTTTGTTAAGATCAGAGATGGGAAGTAACGAAGTACAAATGCTTCGTTACTGTACTCAAGTAGATTTTTCTGATATTTTTACTTTACTTTACTACTTATTTTTATGGCGACTTTTTACTTCTACTCCTTACATTTTTACACAAATATCTGTACTTTCTACTCCTTACATTTTAAAAAATTGGCTCGTTACTTTAGTTTTGAATCATTTCAATGGAGTTACCGTTATTATTTTTCACGTCATCAATACCAAATTCAATCTAATTGGATGGGAATCTACGTTGCATTTGACGCACCACTACAAGATGAATCGACAGATTCGGCGGTATTCATTCGCGGCAAATCATTGCAGCTTGGTGGCGGTGGCGTTAGCATAGTAGTATGGACGACGAGATGATTGAAAATGAACACACCGGAGATCTAGTCCTATTGGCAGACATCCATTTAAAATGTAGGCAACGGAATGAAAAAAGTGGTTTCTACTTTTACTTTTAAATTTACAAGCCTGTACTTTGTTACTTTTATTTGAGTAAAGAAGTTTAATCAGTACTTCCACTTTTACCAGAGTATTTTTTAACAAAAGTATCTGTACTTTTACTCAAGTACGGAAGTGAGTACTTTTGCCATCTCTGGTCAAGATAGAATGAACTAAAGGAAGCCCCTGGGAAGTCTAAGAATGCCCTTTACAATATGAAATGGAACAAGAATCAACCTTGCATCCTAGAGGTGAAGAAAGGAGAGACACTTCAGAAGAACTTTGATCCCCAAAAGAAATTATAAATTTGGAATTGTCATGATGGGTATCAAAGATCTAACCCACATGCAGAAAACCTCTCAGAGGCACAGAAAAAGTTAACAGTTTATTGGTGAGGTTTACAAAACTCAGAGAGAGATGGAGAAAACAGGTTATTCTCAGATGGGGGGAATCCTGTGGTCAGGTGAACCGGAACCGGAAAACAGTAGTATGGTTCTTGATTGATCCTTGGGTCCAGTTTGTGGGGGAATTGTCCAGAGATGATGGTTACTTGTTGGAGGGCAGACAGGCAGACTAATGGTGGGTCCAGAGGAGCAGCGGAGCAGACTGTCACAGACTTTCTTGAGGAGGACTTGAACGGATCTGGTGTAGGTTTCCCTTTGCTCAGTGTGAGATGAATAATTGCTTCCAAGGGGACAAGGACCAGGCTTATCCAGTGGATTGGGGGGTTATCCCAATACTGCCAAACACTCTGGCGTCAAGGTGGTGACGGTCCACTGCTCAAATACTCCTCTGGTGATGACCCAACGAGCCGCAGGTGTGAGGGGGAAAAAACCAGAAGAGGCCCTCCAGGCCAAACAGGGAAAGGGCACCATCTAGTGGGTAAGAAACTAAAAAGAAAACACAAAAATATTCCGCACAAACAGAACCCTAACAGGAATAAACATTTAAGAAAGAAAAATCCTTTTTAAATAAAAAAAAAGGTCATGGAAACTACCTGTGATAACCTCAAAAATTAGGACCCAATATTTAGACAGACAGACCAGAACAATTTTCAACAGGCTTTATTGTTAAACCAAGGTGAACAGTGATCGCTGTAATTCAGCGAGGGTGTAGAAGCAGATTCTCTGCATAGATGGCAGAGGGAGCAAAGTGTCTGTGAGGGGAATCCAAACCGAGGTCAGTGAAACAGTCCAGGATCAGTAACCAGCCGGATCCAGGAAAAACAGTACAAAAAAAAAACAGACAGAGCAGACTAGGGCAGGGCAAAAAACTTAATTGTCCGAAACAGAAAAGGAGAACTTTTTGAACCATCCTCCATTTCTTTCTTCCTCCCACTCTTTCTGCCATCTTATTCTAATTCTTTTCTTAATTACAGATTTCATTTCACCTTTACAATATGGTATTATATCAATTAAACTACGTTTATTTGCTTGATTTGCTTATTTATCTGCAATCTCACTCCCTTCTAACTATCAAACTAAACTATTATTCCCATTAATTTAATTCTAAATGATAATTGCTGAATATCCACTAATAGATCAGGTCTGCTGTCTGAATTATTTGAATGAATAAAACAACTATTTTTGGAATCAGGGTAAACTAAGCTTCTTAATGGATGGATTTCTTAAATCCATTGTAACGCCAATATATTCACAAACATTTGTCCTATCTAAACTGAAACTCCAGCAGTGATTTTTTTTTACCTAATTTAAAATTAAATTCTGGAGCTAAAACTAAACATCATTCCTATTATAAAAAATATTTTTTTAAGCTTCCATAAAATGTGAAAATATCCAAAATATTTTTGATCTGAATATTGCTGAACTAAACTTGAATCTGAAATATCCTCCTAGTTTTTCCATTTAAACAGCAGAGATAAATTCCTATCAATAGCGAGACCTATAGACATAATATAAGAGTAGACCCTTATAACAGCTTTCGCCTATGGGTGCTGATGTGATGATGAAGATTATAACTGTATATCCAAAAAGATGAACTATTCTGAAAAACATCAGTTCTGACCCACCAGGTAGCCAATACCAAGGTATAATAAACTCACAGATTATCAATGATAATTATTCTAACTGCAATGATGGTTTGACAGGTCACTGTCTGAGTTTATCTCTTAAGATGTTTTGTTGAATTAAATGCCTGTACAAGTCGCCCTGTCAGTGTTTTGCACTTTGTAAGATTTGCGATAAAAGGAAAACAGCAATCCACTGAATAGAGATCAGTGATCCCATTTCCACCTCCAAAGTTTCAGGAGTGATTTGTCATCATAAAAGATTTTTATAAGCCAAAAATGAAAAAGCTGAGACTCTTTGTGTCCGATTTAGATAAGGGGGGACAAATTAAAGCAGAGACACACAGCCCTATAAAATCTGCAGCGAAAACTATGGTTGAAGTTCAATCCTGGTGTCTAATCATAATCTTAAGAAAGTTTATATTTCTATGGTGGATGTGTAGAGTTGATGGGGATACCAATGTTGGCAAAATGGGATGAAATAAAAACAAAGACTGTTTATTAAGGATAGTACAACATAGAGAAATTGTAAGTTAATATAGAACACATATAGATTTAAGCACTAAATTTCACATAGAAAAACTGTATTTTCCTTCTGGGTATAGTCTTTAATGATTACACCTCCATTTTCTATTTCATTTTTATTACAAGTATATGGTTGACAGCAATGGGATGAGAACATTTGGATACTTTTACCCCAGGCTCACACAGACTCCGGTCTTACCGTTGCGGTGCGGTGGGTGCGGCGCCGCAAGGATTCCAAGTCATTAAAAAGACGTAAACCTCTCTCACCGGCTGCTGAGCTGTCCGGCTGCGGTTACCGAGACACTCCGGCGCTGCAGAAAATTCCGCAAGAAAGCTATCCTTGCGGCGTGCCGGAGCCCTCCGCAACAAGCTCTCGCAAAAATCCTTTATTTGGGCCGTGTTATCGCGTGAAGTTACGTGAACTCAAGTGAACTTCTGTTAAATCTCCGGACCTGTTGCCGGAGCCGCAGAGCCGCACCGCACCGTAGTCAAAAGGGCGGTGTGAGAGGGGGTGTGCGGGAGTTGCGGTCTCCGTCGGCTCGGTAACTGCACCGGAGCCAGTGTGAGCAACAACGCGAGATTTTTCTAAGGAAGGTGTTGAAATGAACAAGGAGCTGTTTGCTTTCAGAGGAAGGATTAGACCCAGCTGTCAGGGATCCACTTTTAAGCAAACGCTCGTGTTTTTTTTTTTTTTAAATCAGTATAACTGGCAATATTCTGCTATAACATGTGAAGGGAAGAATAAAACAGAAAAGCTCATCTCACATAAACATAAAACGTTTCAAATTTCACGTTCAGTATGTCGGAATTGAGGCGGGGTGAACCATTTGGGTCGGCAGACCCTTTTCACAGGGACAAGTGCCCCGTTGTGGATCTGCGGTGCCCGGGGCATTGATTTTTAATTAATTAATTTTCCGTTTTCCCAGCTCTGCTCTCACAGCGGAGCTGAGAGAGGAGTACTCTCCAAAATAAGCCAGACACAACTGATCGACAGCTTTGCAAAAATGAAGCCGTCCAGAGACACTACCGTTAACTGTTAAAAAAAAATGAACATCCAGCTCTCTCATCTTTCTGGCCATGATATAAACACCTCATCATCACCATCACACCATCATAGGATATGCCCAAATAGAAATGATAAAGAAATTGAAATGGGGGAAGATGTGTTTTTTTTTTTCCTTTTACAGTTGCACATTTCAAGTTTTCAGTTTTCAAGTTCATGTTCATGTAAATCTTGTCTTCATCAGTAGTGGATTAGAGATATACGGTTAAGTTCACAAGTGGGTCAATTCAATTCAGTTTGGTTCAGGTAGATATTTAATGATGCAGAAAATAACAAGCTGATTGTACAATTTATTGATGTCGCTTTATAATAATAAATAAGTGCTATAAAATATTTGCTTGCGTGCTTGCATTAATTATCTGTGCCCATGCTTTTTTTTAAATGAATAATTGCCCTAAAAATCTTTTGCTCGCATTTTTTCTGGTGTCCTATTGTGCCCCTGTAGAGTGTTGGGTCAGCTGACGCCCCTGGAGTTAACTTAGTCAGCTCTTCCTACTCCATGCATGCTCTACCATGGACTCTCCTGTTGGCAAAATCTGTCTCACCTTGTCTCTTCGTAAGAACAATAAGTCAATCAGATCCCTCTTTCAGAGAGAGTTGGCGTCTGTTCCTGTTGTTGTTCCATATTGGAACCGATTTGTCCTGGAAACACACTTGGCTGTTACCCAATCACTTTCTTCTCACCAACAAGGTGAAGGAAGTCTCATTCAAACTCATTCACAGGATCTATCCCGCCAAAGACCACCTGATATTTTGGTGAACTGCACTTTTTGAGATCTTCTTTGTTCTGGTTGTGTCCATATTCTAAGACTTTCTGGCAACACTTTTGTAACTATGTGGATTCAAATATTTTAAATAATTTTCAGCTTCATTGGAAAGATGTTTTATTTGGTTTTCAACTGCAAAGTAAAATGTTTTCCAAACCTATCCTTATTAATCTTTTAATTATCTTGGCCAAATTTCGCTTGCATGAATTTACATTTCTAAAAAAAAAAAAAAAAAAAAAAAAAAAAAAAAAAAAAAGCCAGACTTAAATTTTTATTTAATTGAGTCAAGCAAGAAGGCACAAAAAACATAGCAATCTGTTCCCATTTAAAAATTCTGGACAACTTCATGTTTTAGAAGAAATATTTATTTGTATAATGTATATGTATACATACATATGCACACTAGGGGTGTGCAAAATAATCGTGATGATGATGCATCGTGATTCAAATTTTTGTGATCTACTGCATCGATTCTTGATGCCAAGAATCGATTATTAATTTAAAAAAATGAATAAATAAAACTGCATGAATGGTTGGCGAACATCAGCCAAAAACAAGTGCAATACCACTTCCAGTCCAGTAGATGTCGCTGCAAATGTGTTGACGCACGCTGCCTTGTGTCACAAGCATTTCCGGCCGTGGGATACTGTGCCGAGTCATTCAAAAACAAAACATGGAGGAGAAAATATTGCAATGCATCGCAATAATTCAAGTATCGTGATGCATCGTGATAGAATCGCGTCGTGGCCTGTGAATCGTGATTCGAATCGAATCGTAACTTCTTTGGCAATACCCACCCCGAATGCACACATGACACTCCCCAGCGCATATGTTTGTCAATCTCTTTGTCTTTCCTCCTGATTGTATTTATTATTTGTAACATACCCCCTGGCATATTTGTTTACTTGAATGTTTTATATATTATTGTTGACTTTAAGTTGAAAAAAAAAAAAAAACTTTGGCAAGTCACGAGCGAGTGACAAAGCAAAAATGATTTTAAGGCATTTATTCTCAGGAAATACATGATTAATTAACATATTATAGTTAAGTATGCTTGCTATTTTTTTGGAGGGAACACGTAATTTTGATTTATTTTACAAAGTAAAATCGAGGGTGACCCGGAAGTAGATGATGTGAAGGATCGGGTAGCATTAGCAGCATTAGCTTAGCATGTGTGTGGAGTCATTGTAGAGAGGCTGATAATCTGGGAGTGTTTGCAGTGAGAATGTCTTCAGTCCAGCTTCAAGGAGAGTTTATCACCGAGCAGTTAACTCCTGCTGAAGAAACATTCACGGAGTTTAAAGGAAAAGAGGAAGAGTTCAAAGAAGAAAAGATGGACGATCAACATCTACTGCTGGATTTCACCAGGATCCCCCAGATCATCTTACACCGGATAGGTAGGAAACACCTGATAGAAACGATTCCCTGATGATGCACACTGTGGATTTTAGCCTCATTTGATTGGAAAACTGCTTAGAGGAGATCAACATGCTAAGCTAAAGCTAACTTCCGGTTGGCAGCCATCTTACTACGGTCAGCTCGCTCACTGACAGCATTGGGTTTTAATAACTGCGGTCTAGTTAGTAATTTGCTCCGGTTAAACCTGTTTTTCGCGCAGATTTCACTGCAATCGGAAAAAGCCGTCCCTACCATAGAGATAATATATGAGTAGACCCGCATTGACTGTCACGGCGCAAAAATTATGGGCGCCATCTTGGGGAGGTCGCTTTAAACAGAACAGTAGAAGGCTGCCTCAGCATTGCAGCGTGTTTCTGTTTAAATCAACAGACTGCTGACATCAGGGTGCTCTGTGTCTGCACCCTGATGCTCTATCTCTCCGGTTCTTTTTCCTGAAAAGTGATCACTCAGCATAAACTCTTTAAATACCTTTTCATAACATGTATTAAATATCCAATCCAATTTAATTTTTTAAGGAATTAAAAACAACCACAGCTGATCAAAGAGCTTTATGTTTTAAGTAAAATACAAAACAGTATACATAAAAGCAGATAAAACATGGGTAAAAATATACTGTGCACTGTGTACTCTGTGCACTGTGTACTCTGAACAATAGATAATCTATATACAGCTGTGGAGATTTTAACTGTATTTTACAATATTTTTACAGTATAGTTATGTAGAGATGTATCTATCTATCGATATATCTATATATAGATATATTTATATAGATATATAGATATATAATCTAAAGGCAGTGGGTATGCAGCGCATGCAACGCATAGGGGCGCTGCACTCGAGGGGGTGTCAAAAAACCCCTCTAGAAAATACATTTTTCTAGTTGTCATGTTTTTTTTTAATCTGCGACTACCACTCGTGGTGCACACTTAACAGCAAGATGGAGCGCCAGAAAAAAAAAAAACATATCCGGGGCGCAAAACAGAAAAAGAAAAAGGAAGAAGGATAAAGTTGTTGGCGGGATGAAAAAAAAGCCTTTCAATGTGGTTGAAAGACAGTAGGTAAGTTCTGTCACTGTATCGACAACAGGAAAGGAGGGTTGTAAATATTCAGGTCAGATAAAGCTAGTCTGATACGGAGTCGCCCCATATTTGGCTGTTAAATGTTGCGCCCCCTATTGAAGCGATAAGGAACGCGATTTGTTCCGTATTTCTAGGAATATCTGATACATACGCCTGTAAACACACACATATCCACACACTAAGTGTAAGAATGACCGAAACAAAACTTGTGAAATATTAACACAGGAAAGCTAAAATTTTGTGGCCAGTGCCCAGCTATGATCCAACGCTTAGCCCTCTAGGCTGCAATTTATTCACTCATATGTACATTTCTTATTATTGATTTTTTAAATTAAAGATGAGTTGTACAAGTTTATGTGTGAATCAGACACATTAATCCAGTGTCATTATAGCCCTTAGACTCTGTGACCCATGTTACCACCTTTTTGGCAGGGGGACACTGGAGTTTAAATGTTTTATTCAGTATCACTACAGTGGTGTTGTGATGTATCTGATAAGTCAGATCAGATGCAGTGTCCACTCAGTAACTGTTATCCAACAAGAAGATAATTCAAATTTAAATATAAATTTTTATTGTAGTTTGACTGCTGTATTTTTTAACCCTACTTAACATAACATTCATTTAATTCAGCTGTGAGGATGGAGAGAAAGAAGAGAAGATGACAGAGGACGAATCAGGATAGACAGGGGAAACCAAAAGGTTGGTCTAATATTAGGTGGAAGTGAGGGAACAGCTACTTAATCCCAATCGATAATGTTTAAACATTATTTTTAAAAACTGTATTAAGATCTGTCATTTTTACAGCTAATTTATAATTCTTTTTGACCATATGACTTAGTGTAGAACGCCACAGACAAGGGGTGAAGGAGACAGACATGAGGTCGGTGATAGAAGAGACAAGTGAGGACATCAGGTAGGAATAAATACATTAGGGAGGCAGCAAAAACATATATACCATAATGGTTTGAGTTTCTGATCACCATCTCTCATTGTGTTCTTTTTTGGGAAAATTGGGAGAATGTGGAACAGAAAGGTGCAGATGAGGGAGAGGAGCAGAGAGGACCAGATGATGAAGAGGGAGAGGAGCAGAGAGGACCAGATGATGAAGAGGGAGAGGAGCAGAGAGGTTCAGATGATGAAGAGGGAGAGGAGCAGAGAGCTGCAGAGGAGAGTGCTGAGACGAGGCTTTATTCAGAAGATCCATCTGAATGGCCTTTACCACACAAAATGGGGGACATATTTAGGCAGTACATGGTTGAAAATGACCCACCGAAAGTTTCTGATGGCCCATATCCAAGAGCAGAGAAGAGTAAGAGGTGTTTTTCCAAAGGATGCTGTTTTCGTTTACTGTCTAATGGAGAGAAAGTTGAACGATTATGTGTTGTCGCCTCCACCTCAAAAATATGTAATTGCGCCCCTGTCTAAAGGTTTAGAGATAAAATTTAGGTCTAAACCAGTGATTGTAATGTCAGAGCTGCAGTGCATGCTGGGAGATGTAGTTCCAGTCTGTTTATATATAGTTTGATAAACAAAAGGATGATTAAAGTAAAGTGTCCTTTATTTAACCACTGATAGACAGTCTTTCTGCTGTTTGTTTTTCCAGACCGCCTGCAGGATTATGTTGGAAAAGAGGAGGATTTTTCTGACCAGCAGCTCTGTGGACAGGAGAGGAATTCCAGTTTGGACCAAGAAGAGCCAAAACCTCTGCAGATGAAACAAGAGCAGCAAGAACCAGAACATCCCTGGACAAAAGAGGAAACCATGGAGGTCCTCATAACTGAGCAGGATGGACAGCTTGTTCTGAAAACAGAGCCTGGAGAGACAGAAGAGGAACATTTCCCATGTTTAACATGTGGAGAGAACTTTCTAAAAACAGAACATTTAATAGATCACACAAGCGCTCACTCAGGTGAGAATAATGAACGTCTGTCCTGTGGAAAATGCATCTCTCAGAAATCAAATCTTGTTACATACACCAGACTTCATACAGATAAGAAACCATTTTCTTGTACTATTTGTTACAAAAGGTTTACTGTCGAATATATATATATATATATATATATATATATATATATATATATATATATATATATATATATATTCAACAGTCATGGAACTGTGCTTACAGCTCCTTCATAATTAATGTACACTAATAACTTGTGTACATGGTTCTTGCTGATGGCATTAAAATAATTTCTAATAGCATTAAAAGAGCATTAAATTAGAGTCACTCATTCCTGTATGAACCCTTTGAACACTTAATTTAAAATAATGCATCAAAAAAATCCCCGTCAGCTTTCAGCATATGTAAAGTTTTTGCTCAAATATTTTTGTTTTGTTGTGGATTTTTGGAACGGGGATAACTAGGATAATTCAACACTGCTTTTTTTTAATGAACTGTTCTCTATTACCAAACTTAGTATCTCTTCATCCATTTCTGCAATAAGAAGTTTCTTTTGACTGGATTTGATTAAACTTTTAAGCCCCTCGGTATAAAATAAATATTTTGCTGGAGATGAGAAATCTGCTTCCTGGTTTGCATCCAATCATTTAATTAAACGCTCTTAGTTTTTTGGAACATATAAGAATTTTGCTCTAATTTCTAGTCACCGATCTGTTGTTTCTATACTTTAATTAAACAAACCGGATCTTCTCAACGTTCTTTTTTCTGTTTGATGCGATTGCAATTGCGGATCTTGACCTGGCCGGACCGGAGCGGAGCAAAAAAATAGCTCGGGTCCTTATTTTGACGGGTGAAGGACGTAGAAGATGTACGTGGGCGGTGACGTGCGGAGGATGTGGAACAGCTCTCATTAAGTAACATGACAGACAGGTACTTTGCATGACGTACATGAGCAGAGCAGAGCGGAGCGCTGAAGGAGTATGTGGAATCTGGGAGTGACTTAGTGCCACTGCAGTAGCTGCAGTGGCATACAGCTGGTCTGCTGGGATTGGGACTTTCGGTGTGGTAGATAAACTGGTTGTTGCAGCTGGAAACTGCTGATGTTTGTTACAGACAGGTGGCTGCATCAATGCCTGTCTAAAAACACTTCCAATGAAATGAAACAGTTTACAAAATATTGTCAGAAATCCAACTTGACTGATATATTTCTGTGTCCACTGAGGAAGAATGTGTTCGAATCACTAAGCAGCATCAGCAGCTGCTGGATCTCATGTTGGGAACATTACTGCAGATCAACTGGTGACACAGAAATCACCTTAAAACCACAGGAACATTACTGTCAATGAGAAGTTTCTGCTTTTAACTAGCATGATTGAAGAAGAAGAAATGAACGTTAATAATTCCCCAGTAAAGGAAACATCTCCCACTATCTTCCATTCTCTGTGAATCAGTCTAACATCAGTCTGCAAAGATCCTGGTCTGTCAGCAGATCCCAAATCTCTGTCATTCACAGTATTATCATAGTGTTTGCTGCAGAAATGGAGCTTTAGTGATGAGACCATAACAGGCTGTTTCTGAACTGGTTTCAGCTGCACCATGTGAACAAGGAGGTTTCTGCATCATCAACGTCCCCTAACCCACACCACAGTGGTTTGATATCCAAGCAGAACATTTTTAATCTAAAAACAGCATAAAGGTTGGAAATCAGCTTCTCCTCTAGAACTGACTGTTTATGCAGCCTGTAGAACAAAAGGCAGAAATAGAGAAACAATCAGATTAAATTGTGACAAACGGGGTCTATAACACAGATGATAGGAGAGATTAGGTGGCTGCAGGGTTGTCCGATTAAAACGAACAAACAAACGAGTCAGAATAAATCTCCTCGTTACTGGCCTCAGATCTATCAAACACGTGTTTGATTTTTGTGAATAATGGGAAGTATTGTGGGAAACTGAAGTGTTGGTTTGTGATTCTATAGTTAAATTCTATTCCCAGCCCGCTGGGAATTTATGTTTCTGATACTTTAAGATGTTTATTGCCCTCCCCTGTGGGGGTGGTAAAATATCTTATTTAATCAAATATTGTTTCGGCTGTTATATACTGTTTATGACACACAGCCCTATTGGCTGTACGTTAGAACAATAAATGAAAGAGTGATTCCAGCTCTAATCATTGTCAAACAGTTAATTCTGCACATACATGGAATAAATTCACCACAACTTCTGTTCAAAATATAAGAGTTTATTAACAAAAATCATTCAGCTCCAAGTCAAACATATTTCAGTTTAACACTCTCAACTAAGTCTAGTAAAACTCAACTAAACTAAACTAACTACTACGTACAAAGAGGAAGGGAAACATGGTTGAAAACCATATTACAGTTTAAGATGGATTTTGTGTTTGAAACCAAAGTTTATCTGGAAGAATTTTGGATATGATCAAATTAGCTTTTCACTAATTTTAAAGAAATTGGAATGTTTTCAGACCAATTCACAATGCAAATCCATGAGGTGAATAAAACATTATTTGGCCAAATAATGTTTTATTGAGTGATTTGCTTAATCAAGAACCAACAACCTTTAGTTAAATGATTCTTTACCCTCTTTGAAATAGCTAGCAGTGAATAGACATCAGGATTCCACTAAATGACTCTTGGTCAAACTTGGTAATGGAAATGTAATGA
The DNA here is from genome assembly GCF_016077235.1 of Cyprinodon tularosa. Lineage (NCBI taxonomy): Eukaryota > Metazoa > Chordata > Actinopteri > Cyprinodontiformes > Cyprinodontidae > Cyprinodon > Cyprinodon tularosa. Next base: position 307,066 of record NW_024039666.1, read on the forward strand.
GTATCTGAGGAACACATGAACACTAATGTTATATCAGTGTTTAAATCCTTAGTAAATAAAGCTTGTCCAAGCTTCAGCAACAGCTCAACACATATTCCTGTAGCATAGCGTAGCATGCAGTCTATTCTTTAGCATCAGTTAGCGTTGTCTTTACTCAGCAGTAAACGCACGATATGATTAGCATCATCAAAAGACACATTGCTTGTTCTGTCCCTAATCATGCCAGACCTGCAAACCTTTTTCCATGTCCGTTTGGAAAGCTCGAGTTTCATCCAGTTTTGCAGCTCTGCAGTCATTGCACAGCAGGGGTCCCCTCAGTCTCAAACCCAGGGCATGGTCTTCATCCAGTTTGGCTCTGTATGTTCTGAAACTCAAGAGAAATGTGTTGCAAAAGTTCTGTTTGCAGCAGTTAGGTTCTGAAGAGTTCTGACTTATCCTTGATGGTTCTGGGGATCTGGTTCCCCTGGGGCCCGCATCTCCACTGTGGGCCACAGTGGGCCCCAGCTTTGAGCGCAGGAGCAGAAGCAGGCTGCATCAGAAGAGGGAGAAAAAGAGAAGAGGCAAAAGATGCAGAATCCTGTGTGCTCTATGGTTTTCTTTGGCTTCACACGGAGGGGGGTAGGTTTTCACACCTCTGGTGGCTTCCATGTGACTTGCCTGTGACTTTGGCTGAAAAGGGGGGGCTGCAGAAGTCCCCCAGCTGTTATCCACCAAAGCTGCGTTCTCTCCTCTGGTCATCCTATCATGATGAAATATGGACACTGCTTCCCAATGTCCAAAAAGTATGATCATGGCATATGGCACAACAGTTGTGATCAAAAGCCTCATTGTGAGCAGGCAGCATCTAGAAGCATCTGAGTCTGCAGAGTCCTGAAAGTTGTGATCCATGTGGATCTGGAAGAATATGGACTGTAAAACACTCCAACACCTGGGATGATGTTTAAATCCATAAATTAGGATTACAGTGCTTTAAATTGGGATTTCTAATTATCATTCTCATTGCTTCATGTGGCTTTTATGACACTGCCATGATCTGTAATCATGTTCAGATTGCCGGAACCACGGATGTCTCCTTGCTGTTCGAGCTCATATTCTAGACGAATAACTCTGTATCACCAGGATTTTAGCTGATTTTAACTGTTCCTGACCTGTGTTTGGTTCAGTGGATCCAGATTCAATTTGAAATAGAATTAAAATCCTCCTCTCTGTGTCACCATATATATATGTATATATATATATTAGGGATGGAACGGTTTATGAAAACCGTCCGAACTGTTCGGTTCAACTGTCTCGGTTCAGTTCACGTGTGTTTCGTTCTGTTCATGCGCTGCTCCTTTTTCTCATAGGCGAAGCGTGTACACTCCAGAGCAGAAGGTGGCGGTACTGCGACCAAAGCCAACCACCAGTAGTAAACAAGAAGAAGAAGCTTAGCCGGGTGTAGCAAAAAAAAATCAGTTGGTGTGGAGAATTGTGTGGGTATGGCGAGTGGGAAAGAACAGGAGTTGGAAGACGCGCCAGCAGCACTTTATAGGTCTGCTGTATGGGAGCGCTTTGCATTTAGAGTGACCTACGATGACGGCGGAAAGAAAGCTGTGAATTAAAGTGCAACAGTGTGTAAGCATTGTGCAACACGTTTTGTTTATGCTAACAGCAACATGACCAACATGTCATGCTAAGCCCTAAATCCCACATACTCCGTCAGCGCTCCGCTGCGCTCCAGACCGCCTGCTCAAAGCAAAGCATACAGCCTCCTCTGTGGCTCCCGTCCGCTCCCCTCTGAGTTCCTTGGAGATGGTAGAGAGCATGCGCGAGATGATTCATTCATTAATTTTTATTTTTTCTATCATTTTTATATTTTTTATAAATTTTTTTATTTTTCGGTGTAACAATCAACATATACAGAACCGAAAACCGTGACCACGAAACCGTGAACCGAATCGTTCCACCCCTAATATATATATATATATATATAAAATCATAAGGTATGCAATTCTTCTATTCAACTCACCGACAGCCTACAGAAGTCATTGGCCAAAACATTTCAGGCGGGTCCAGTTGTTCGAGCATGGGCGTAGGTTTGCATAGGGACCATAGGGACATGTCCCTACCAAAATTTTGGAAGGACCCATTTGTCCCTACCAATAATTGGATGTAAACAACATGTTTATAATTTACTATACAGCAGCCGCTTCTTTTCCTCTCGCAGCTTCTCTGCCTGGTAGCTGCAGCTGCCTGCTCTTTCCTGTCCCTTTCACATAGCAGCGCATCAACTGTGCTGCGCGGTTTAACTCTCTGATTATTCTGCCTTAAGATAGATAGATAGATAGATAGATAGATAGATAGATAGATAGATAGATAGATAGATAGATAGATAGATAGATGTACTTTATTTATCCTAAGCTGGGAAATTGCAGTGTAGCAGCAGCTTTACACATAGTGACAGTCACAACACAATGAGATAAGAAAAAGTAAAAATAACATAACATCCACACGTATTTACATTATAAGGGTGCAGTGAACAGTCCTAAGGTGCAGTGAACAGATTATAAATAGTATTAAAAACATGGAGTGCAGTATAGTACAGTGCTGGTTATTGTATGCTGAAACAAGAGTTTATTTTTTATTGTACAATGTGATGGCATATGGTAGGAAAGATTTCCTGTATCTGCCCCTTCGACAGCGGAGCTGGAGCAGCCTGTGAGAAAAAGTGCTCCGCTGTCTGACCACTGTGTGGTGGAGAGGGTGCTGATCATTGTCAATGATGGATAAGAGTTTATTCAGCGTTCTCCTCTCCACCACAGTCTCAAAAGACTCCAGCCTGAGTCCAAGTACAGAGCCAGCCCTCCTGATGATTTTATCAAGTCTGTTGGTGTCGCTGGCTCTAATACTGCTGCCCCAACACACAGCAGCAAAGAAAATGGTGCTGGCAACAACAGACTGGTAAAAGATCTCCAACATCTTGCTGCACACATTAAAGGATCTCAGCTTCCTCAAGACAATAAAGTTCCGCCTTCTCTCTTTCTGATTGCGTGTTTTCTAGTCTGTATGTGTGCACGCGCGGGTGCTTGGAGCGCGAAAAAAAAGACGCTAAAATAAATTAATATTGTGCTACGAAACTAGTCCAAATTAAAAAAAATATATTATCTACGCTAAAACAGGCGAAAGCTTCTGACTGGAGTTCTGTAAAGAAGTAGAAGAGAGTTTTTTGATTTGTGGAACTTGAGAAATGTAAGTTAACAACGTTAGGATTTCTTTCATTTTATCTTTTAATCAGATAGCCAAAGGCTACTTAAAGAAGATCTTTTATGAAATGAAACCAGGTGAAACATAAACGTTTAAACGTTTCCTTTGGAGGAGTTCTGGATGGAGAATATTGACAGACAAAAACTATTTTTTTTTTACTTCTTAAATGCAAAATGTTTACATATTTTTTACAATCTTGGTATATTTCCTGCTCTAAGTGGGTCGCTCTGTCGGCTAAAGGCACATTTTAGTGGCCCTATACTCCAGTTTACGATTAATCAATTACATAGTTCACGATTATTTAAATAATTTGTTAATATGATTAATTGTTTCAGCCATAGATAAAATGCATGAAATTAGCTACACAGAGTAACCACAGCCCAGATGTACAACTTCTAATATTAATATTTTAAATGCTCAGTGTCAGTTCCTCTTATAGTTCCAGTGCACATGTAAATACAATACATTTATTTGCTGTCCCTTGAATGTATTATTTTGCATGATCCAGAGAGAGCATATTAAATAAAAAAAAAATAAAAAATAAGAGTGGGGTTTACCTCTGTTTACCTCTGCACAATTCTATATCTTAAGAAGAAAACACAGGATAAATCCACATATTACAGACATATTTAGACTATATTTGGTTAAACAGACACTGTCTTAGTCGCAGGTAAATTTAAATGCAATCCTTTTCAAAGTGGAAAAAGTCCTAATTCCACATTAATCAGAGTCAGTGATGCTTTAAATATTGATAAACAGCATATAGTGCATGTAGTGCTTATAAGATTTGTATTAATGTAGCAAGAAATGCTGCTGTTCTCTTTAAACAAAATGAGCCCTGAAGCTCACATTAAGCATAAAAAAGAGCATGCATATTTTTTGCAAAGGACCAGTGAAACTGAAGAATAGTGTCCCTACCAAAGTTTAAATCAAACCTACGCCCTTGTATTCGAGGTTTGTTTTTTTCACTATAATTACCCCACTATCTGTGGTAATGCAAACTTTCTCACTTTCCAATCTCAATCTAAATTGCTGTGCGGGCTCTATTTGGTGGAATTGTCTTAAACGCTGAAACAAATTGCTGGTGTTTCCTGTTTTAGTAGCTACGTTCCTTCTTCATAGTTTGTATTACTCTGTTGTTCGTCTGACTTCAAATACCCAAAGTACCTCCAAGCCATCCAACATCTCAGACCCTTCTTTTCGACGATGTCGTCCTTCTGGGCAGTATTTTAACTGATCCTGGTTCAGAACTCCCGTCAACAGAGATCTCAGTTATTTTTAAGTCTTAGGTTTTACGGTTAGGCTGGAGAAATTATTTGCTGCAAACTTCACCACGGCTTTGCACTGCTGCCAGCTTCTTATGCATATGTGGCTCTGTTCCATCTAATTGTTTACGTGCGGTGCTGATTAGCTGTCATTGGGTATTCGCAGGTTTGTGAAAACTTTAATTTTTTAAGGCGTCGACTTATCAAATGTCTCATTTAAAATCGTAGAGAAATTTTACATGGCAAAATAAATTTAAATTGAAAACTCACCCAGCCCTACCCATTAGTCACAAATTAATTAAGGTGGGATTGTTTCCCAGTTTTTTCTTAACTCTTGTCAGTGAGGAGTTTAAACAGTAATTAAATTCAGTTCAGTTTATTTATGCAACGCATATTCACAACACATCATCTCAAGACACTTTACAATTCAACCAGTAAAATTGTTTTCTATCTAAGGAAATCCAGCTGATTGCATAGACTCATTGACTAAAATGCAATCCTTCACATTAAGCGTGCTTGTAGCGACAGTGGAGAGGAAAAACTCCCTTTTAACAGGAAGAAACCTCCAGCAGAACCAGGCTCAGTGTGAGCGGCCATCTGCTGAGGCTGACTGGGGTTCAAAGAGACAGAAGCAGCGATACAAAAGGCAACTGTCAACCAACTCCACTGGCAGCCCCGTCCAGTAAATGCAAAGCTAGGCGGACGAGCTCTGAGCCAGCTCCAATGTCAGAGGATGAAAAGGGCATATACATTTAAGCCCCATTTACACTACCCTTTTGAAATTGTGCTGAGTACAGGCCAAACACAGTTAGAAAGATAACTTGAGTTTAGATAGAACGCAACTGAACTAGACCATGCCAGACACAACCGAACTGCGCTAAATCTCGTGCTATTTCAACAGTAGGGCTCGGCAAAGTTCAGTTGTGTTCTCTGATAACAGTGCATGAGCAGACCACTTCATCCCCTTTTTACAGTCAGCTGACTAATTTTGCGGGTTTTCTGATGTGTTTTAGCTTTGGAATTCACAGATCTGTTTACAACCGTTCACAAATTCTTCTCTCCCTTTTAACAAAAAATGGCATCAAAAGAGCATGGTGCGACCAGAGAGGATGCTGAGACTGAGGCTCTAAATAAAGTTTGGGCAAAGGACGCATTCTCAGGCACATACATTCCTGAATGTTATGGGTGCTACCATTTTTGTTTATGTAATTTCCGCCTTAAAAGCTGTAGTATCGTGGACAGCCGATAAGAGGTGAGGAATGGTTGTAAAACCCAAGCTCAGGAGGGTTAACTGATCCAAGCTCGGTTCAAACTCGGCTTCTGAGGGATAGTGTAAATGGGGCATTAGTCACAGTTAATGCGACTTCACTGAAAGACAGGCCAAGTTCAGCATCTATAAACAAAGGAGCTAATGGCAGCAGCACAGCTGATATTTCTCTCCAGGATGGTGTCACAGCAAAACAGGAACAGACCAGATGAAGCTACTATAAGAAAAAGCAGAGAGAGCAGAAAGTTAGAGATTGAACTAACAGATTTTGCAGAGTGGGAGAATGGAGATAGAATGATGAAAAGGGGTCCTCCAGAAGTCTAAGCCTATAGCAGCATAACTATAGAGATAGCTCAGGATAACCTGAGCCACCCTAACTATAAGCTTTATCAAAAAGAAAAGTTTTAAGCCTACGCTTAAAAGTTGACAGGGTGTCTGCCTCACGGACTAAAACTGGTAGTTGGTTCCACAGGAGAGGAGCCTGATAACTAAAAGATCTGCCTCCCATTCTATTTTTAGAAATTCTAGGAACCACTAGTAAACCTGCAGATTGAGAGCGAAGTGCTCTGTTAGGAACATAAGGAGCAATCAGATCTCTGATATCAGATGGAGCTTGGCCATTTAAGGCTTTATATGTGAGAAGGAGGATTTTAAATTCTATTCTGGATTTAACAGGAAGCCAATGAAGAGAAGCCAGGATAGGAGAGATATGATCTCTCTTTTTAATTTTCATCAGAACTCTGGCTGCAGCATTTTGGATCAGCTGAAGGCTTTTAACTACAGTTTGTGGACTTCCTGATAGTAAAGAATTACAATAGTCCAGCTTTAAAGTAACAAATGCATAGACTAGTTTCTCAGCATCACCCCTGGACAGGAGATTTCTCTTTTTTGCAATCTCCTTGAGATGAAAGAAGGACATTTTAGAAGCCTCTATGGTATGGGATTTAAACAGGCCCTGATCAAAAATAACACCAAATATGACTTATTATCTGAGATCAAGTTAATCTCATCCAAATAGTGACTGACTAATCAGCTTCTTTTTCAAAGACTTTGGTCTAAAGACTATAACTTGTTTTGTCTGCAATCAGGAGCAGAAAGTTTAGAGTCATCCATGTTTCTAAATCTTCAAGACATATCTGTAGTCTTTGTATTGGTTTCGTTTCATCCGGATTCATAGACAGATATAGCCGAGTATCATCAGCATAACAGTGGAAATTAATCCCATGTTGTCTAATAATTCTACCAATTGGTAGCATATAGTATATATAGTAAAGAGAATTGGCCCCAGCTCTGATCCCTGTGGTACTCCACAGGTAGCCCTGCAGCATGTGTAAGAATTTTTTTTATTAACGTGAACAAACTGAAATTGGTCTGATAAATACAATTCAAACCAGTCTAGTTCTGTTCCTTTATTTCCTACAAAATACTCAAGTCTTTCTAAAAAAAAAATTTTGATCTACTGTATGAAATGCAGCCCTGAGATCTGACAGGACAAGTACAGATACAAGTCCACTATCTTAGGCCATGAGAATATCAGTTGTGAAAATTCACAATGGATCCAACTTTTATCCTAATGGCACTTGGACTACTGGTCATCAGTATCAATATTAAAATGGTTTGACTCTCTTTATCTGACCCCTCCTTTATCCTGTCTATTGTAGTTTCTTCAATTGGTCTGGTCGAATAAATTTTTCTTTGTTTCTATGGAGCATCTTCATTTGGTTTGGTCAAATGACTTTTTTACAGCAGTGAAAGCAAGTATCCTCCTCTTGAGTTATATGGCTAAGTTACTTTGCTCTTCTTTGATGGGGAACCCAGACAAGAGATCCCAGATGAGCAAAAACAAGATTTCAAAGTGTCCAGAATGGGACACATTTCCATGTAAGGGACTGAAGGTGATCACCTCATCATCCAGGCCTTGCAGTCCATCCTGCCTCCAGTACAGTCTAAACTTATCAACAAAAGAATTCTTCTGGCACTGTGATCTTTTTATAACTGTGCTCACTTCATTTTGTGATTCAAACTTTTTTAAAGGAAAAAAAAAAACCCAGAGCCCCCTTTCCCTGCTGATTGCTACAATTTTATCAAAAATAAGGAAGCTGCTCCAGACGGCTTTATCATTAAGGCCTGCCAAGCGCTGCCAAGGCTAGTGTGTCACATAACTACCTCATTTGCCAGACAGTCACTGTGGTGTTGGATGTAAATGCTCTACTTTCTTTAATTATTAGTTTTGGGGAAACAAATTTAGGCCAGAATGAATTTTATATCTTCAGGTTGCTTGATATGATCTTCAAACTCAAGAATAGAGTTCGGTGCTTCACCAATAGAAAGTCTTTCTGCTCTGTTTGTCTTTCTAGAACGCTTTCAGGATTATGTTGGAAAAGAGGAGGATTTCTCTGACCAGCAGGAGACGAATTCCAGTTTGGACCAAGAGGAACCAGAAGCTCTGCAGATAAAAGAAGAGCAGCTAAAGCCAGAAGATCCCTGGAAAAAAGAGGAAGCCATGGAGATCCCCATAAGTGCTCATGAAGGACAGCTTGTTCTGAAGCAGCAGACTGAAGATACAGGAGAAAAACCTTCCCGATATTTGACATATGGAGAAGAATTTCTAAAAAAAGAATATTTAATGGTTCACATGAGAACTCACACAGGTCAGAAGATTTATGAATGTCTCTCCTGTGGAAAACGCTTCACCTCTAAGTCAAATCTTGATAAACACATCAGAACTCACACAGATGAAAAGCCTTTTTCCTGCACGATTTGTAACAAGAATTTTACTGAAAAGAGTAATTTGACTAAACACAGGAGAATTCACACAGATGAGAAGACTTTTTCCTGTACCATTTGTAACAAGAACTTTAATATAAAGACTAGTTTGACTACTCATATGAGAATTCACACTGGTGAGAAGCCTTTTCCCTGCACGATTTGTGGCAAAAGTTTTACTCTAAAACATCATTTGACTGGACATGTGAGAATTCACACTGGTGAGAAGCCGTTTGAATGTCTATCCTGTGGAAAAAGCTTCACCACTAAATCTGAGCTTCATAATCACATCAAAGTTCACACAGGTGAGAAGCCTTTTTCTTGTACAATTTGTAACAAGAATTTTATCAAACAATGTAGTTTGACTGCTCACATGAGAGTTCACACAGGTGAGAAGCCTTTTTCCTGTACCATTTGTAACACTAATTTTACTAAAAAAGGTAGTTTGACTGCTCACATGAGAATTCACACAGGTGAGAAACCTTTTTGCTGTAATATTTGTAAGAAGAATTTTGCTAAAAAAGGTAATCTGACTACTCACATCAGAATTCACACAGGTGAGAAGCCTTTTTCTTGTACCATTTGTAACAAGAATTTTACTAAAAAAGGAAGTTTGACTACTCACATCAGATTTCATACAGGTGAGAAGCCTTTTTCCTGCACAATTTGTGGCAAAAGTTTTACTCTAACAAGTCATTTGAATAGACACATGAGAACTCACACCGGTGAGAAGCTGTCTCCTGAATTATTTGTGACAAAGGTTTTAAACGAGAAGGTAATTTGACTTTTCAGTTTACATCTATTCATGCATGATATGGAATTATTTCTAATTTTTTTTTTTAAAGCATTTGTTTCACATAAGTCGCAGCAGTTAGACACCACAGGAATAAACAGTAGAAGCATTTTGCATGTTTGACTCTTGATAAAATATCCATCAAGAAACTCCACCTCTTTACATGAGACACACATGGATTAATTATCTTTTTCATGCAAAAAAAGTGCAGCAACAACATCTTGGTTACAGATATAGCAAGTTTGCTGTCCATGCAACAAGCATTTGAGAAGTTATAGAAGTTTAAATTGAAAAATAAAATCCTGATTGTCCCCTTCTGTGCCATTTTGGCATGGTGTGGCACAACTTTTTCCTAATGCATTTATTTAGAAAAAAAAACTCAAGTTTTATTTTTGAGACTAAGAAACTTTTAGCTGAATGATAAGGTATTGGTTGGATATATTCCGGAAACAGACTTTAATTCAGATAAAAATATCCTCAGATGACAATAAAAGCAAAGCTAGGACAGATTTAATGAGCTTTGCTCAGTTTTGCTGATGTTTTGGAGGATTTTCTAAGAGATCAGCTGCAAATGATCAGAGTTTAGCTAATTCAGTGTCTTGTTGGCTTTCATTAGCAATGCATCAATCAGCCCTGCTACGTGTGTTGTTGAAACCAGGCCCACCAAAACTCCAACTGTTTTTGGCACAGTGTTAGAGCTATGGTCAATGGATATTAGAATGAAGTAGATCATCTATAGAGGAGTCTCAGATGAAGATTTGGGACATATATAAGTGTGTGTCTGTCTCAGAGTCAGTCAGCTACAAGCTAATTAATGTTGCAAAGTAGCTCCAGCCACCTTGAAAGGGGGTGCTGGGATTATGGGGTTAAACTACGGGACATCAAAGAACTCAGTTTAGAGGCTGGAGTCTGTAGTTCAGGTAAATTGAAGTCCTAAAATGATGAAACATGTTTGTTTAAAAAGATAAACAGGATTGATGATGTTGATGTTATTTTTACTGATCAGTTTGAACCTGCTTTAACTTGGTAAAAAGCCTTTGTCTTAATAATGTATTAAAGAAATCTGACTCTCCTCTAGAAGTGTGAAGTTTCTGCTTTTTAAAGATTTTTTGAAAGTATAATTTTCCTTTGAACTAATTCTAATAGTTTTGTTCTTGATTCTGTAGATGTTCTATTTACCTGCTATGATTGAAAGTAACTATCACCTATTTTATACAACTGATTTTATGGATTATATTCTGCTGTGGATGTTTTTACTTACTGTAATCACTTCTACATTGATGAACAAGCAGCAATAAAAACCTCATGGATTGTAAAACTTAGCTTCTTTTTCCTTTTTTTTAATATAACTTACAATGTTTTCCCATGTTTTCTCTGATATTTTCAGCCAAACTAAAGCTGTAAAATAAATAGTTTAATGTCATTCACCTTCTGTCTTCTCCAGTCTTTGCTGTTGCTCCTCCGTCAGCATTAATCTTTTTGCTTTTTAGATCCTGAGTGTGTTCAAATCTGGCCATTGGATAAATCCTCCTTTGATTGTTGGAGAACTTAGATTAGGAAATAATGTAGGTACGTATTCTGGCCCAGTTGGTTTGGCACCTGATAAAACAAATGTTTCAGTTAACTAGTGGAATGAAGGATCTAACTATGGCGTCCAATGAGGCTGAGTGCACCGTGTGCAAAGCCGGCTCATTAGTTTCAGTGTCTAATAAAGGTGCTGGAGATCTTTGAGATGATTAATGTTGGTAGCAAACCGATTGGTAAACAAGTCCAGGCTATGTAGATCATCTAAAATGGTGGAACAGCCTCATCACAGAGACAGACTGTTTTCACCCCTCAATTCTCACTTTTCATGGCCAAAAAATGACCTTTGGTGGGTTATTATGAAACGTGAGCTTATTTTATGAAAAACACAACTGGATATTACTTTTCTGTGGAGTTTAAGGTATAAAATGATTGGTCACCACCCAGCCGGCAGAAGAGGTAAACAAGGTAAGAGCTGGAAGTTATCAATCAATCATAAATTGATGACAGAAACACATCAGCATCAGGACCAGATTCTAATACCTCTGCAGTGGGAATATTAATCTGATACGGTACCGCTGCTGAAGCTCCTTGAACATCTCAACACCCATAACAGCAGTGAGAAGTGATGGAGAGTTACAGGTGCTGGTCATAAAATTAGAATATCATGAAAAAGTAGATTGATTTCAGTAATTCCATTTAAAAAGTGAAACTTGTATATTATATTCATACATTACATACAAACTCATATATTTCAGATGTTTATTTTGTTTAATTTTGATGATTACAAATGACAACAAATGAAAATCTCAAATTCATCATATCAGAAAATTAGAATATTACTGAAGACCAATAAAAACAAAGGATTTATAGAAATGTTGGCCAACTGAAAAGTATGAACATGAAAAGTATGAGCATGTACAGCACTCAGTATTTAGTTGGGCCTCCTTTGGCCTGTATTACTGCAGCAATGCGGCGTGGCATGGAGTCGATCAGTCTGTGGCACTGCTCAGGTGTTATGATAGCCCAGGTTGCTCTAATAGTGGCTTTTAGCTCTTCTGAATTGTTGGGTCTGGTGTATTGCATCTTCTTCTTCACAATACCCCATAGATTTTCTATGGGGTTAAGGTCAGGAGAGTTTGCTGGCCAATTAAGAACAGGGATACCATGGTCCTTCAACCAGGTACTGGTAGCTTTGGCACTGTGTGCAGGTGCCAAGTCCTGTTGGAAAATGAAATCTGCATCTCCAAAAAGTTGGTCAGCTGCAGGAAGCATGAAGTGCTCTAAAACTTCCTGGTATGTGGCTGCGTTGACCCTGGACCTCAGAAAACACAATGGACCAACACCAGCAGATGACATGGCACCCCAAACCATCACTGACTGTGGAAACTTTACACTGGACTTCAAGCAACGTGGATGAAGTGCCTCTCTTCTTTTCCTCCAGACTCTGGGACCTTGATTTCCAAAGGAAATGCAAAATTTACTTTCATCAGAGAACATGACTTTGGACCACTCACCAGCAGTCCAGTCCTGTTTCTCTTTAGCCCAGGCAAGACGCTTCTGACGCTGTCTGTGGTTCAAGAGTGGCTTGACACAAGGAATGCGACAGCAGAAACCCATGTCTTTCATACGTCTGTGTGTGGTGGTTCTTGAAGCACTCACTCCAGCTGCAGTCCACTCTTTGTGAATCTCCCCCACATTTTTGAATGGGTTTTGTTTCACAATCCTCTCCAGGGTGCGGTTATCTCTCTTGCTTGTACACTTTTTTCGACCACATCTTTTCCTTCCCTTCGCCTCTCTATTAATGTGCTTGGACACTGAGCTCTGTGAACAGCCAGCCTCTTTAGCGATGACCTTTTGTGTCTTGCCCTCCTTGTGCAAGGTGTCGATGGTCGTCTTTTGGACAACTGTCAAGTCAGCAGTCTTCCCCATGATTGTGTAGCCTATAGAACTAGACTGAAAGACCATTTAAAGGCTTTTGCAGGTGGTTTGAGTTAATTAGCTGATTAGAGTGTGGCACCAGGGGCCATCAATTTTGAACCTTTTCACAATATTCTAATTTTCTGATATGATGAATTTGAGATTTTCATTTGTTGTCATTTGTAATCATCAAAATTAAACAAAATAAACATCTGAAATATATGAGTTTGTATGTAATGTATGAATATAATATACAAGTTTCACTTTTTAAATGGAATTACTGAAATCAATCTACTTTTTCATGATATTCTAATTTTATGACCAGCACCTGTATTGTCACTGGATGATTTAAATGATAAATATAATGCCGGATTCTTTTCCCAGAAAAATTGACAAATTATATCCCCAAACATTTATCCATTTAGTTCAAGGTTGCTTCAGTAACATTCCAGTTCCTAAACTTAAAAATAAATTTACTGAAGGAAGCCATATAATAGATGAAAAATGCAAAAACATCTTTTTAAGAAAAGTGTCAAAAATATCTGATATCCTTTATATAATTAAAAGAATTTTCCTGTTAAAAGAATACTCCAAAAACGTTATCTGTGCATTGAGAACCAAATATCTTAAATTTGCAATTCCACCTAAACATAAACAGATTAATTTCAAAACTTGACAAATGTCATCAGTGTGAGCAAGAAGAGCAATGAACTGAACATTAGTTTATTTATTGTAGTAAAACCCAAAACATATTTACCCTCAGTTCATAACTGCTTACTCTCTAAATCCTTAAACATAAATTTTCTCTCCCACTCTGTAATAAAATTTGAAATTATTGCCCAAGATAAACAATATAGGCTAATTTATAATTAATAAGATCATTATTATGGTCAAAATTTATTTATTTTATTTATTTTCAAATAAAATTTGTCCTTAAAGAAAATGTCTACCACCAATGCTAAAAAAAACCTCTATGCTTTTCTGTCTGAATGTAATTCATAATTACCCCTTATACCTTATATTCCTTATCTTTTTCATTGCCCAAGATAAACAAATATAATTTATAATTAACAATATAATTATTATGGTCAAATTTTTCAGACACAAATATCGTCTTCAAAAACTCTCCCTACAATCAAAACATTTAACAATGAAATAAATATACTTACTTTGTCCTTAAAGAAAATGTCTACCATCAATCCTAAAATGCTCTGCTTTTCTGCCCAAATGTCATAATTACCCCTTACATCTTATATTCTTTTTCAGAGAAGTTATTGTTCCTTGTCAACGTTTGTATCTTTATTTGATTATCAAATTTACTATTGTATAGCTTATCTTTTTTTATCATTTGTTATTTTTAATAGCTTTTTTGCACAATTTACTTTAAGTATTTTTGTTGTTGTTGAATATAAGAGATTTTGCAGAAATCTTTTTTATACATGCATTGTTTAGATTTACTTATATCTTTCTAGCCCTTTTATATCATTACATTTTCTTTTATTTGTTCCTGCTCCCGGTGGCTGTCACCTCTATTCGACTCTGTATTCTCATGAGTTTAGTCTTTGTTCACTTCAACAATAAAAAAGGAAAGAAAGAAAGAGAAAAACAACTGTAGTGAGAAGTTCAGTATATATTGTTTTCCTGCTTTTTGTGTTAACAGCCATGTTATTTAAGCAACAAAGTGTACGTGTGGTGAAAGCCGGGGAAGGATGGACCTGTTTGAATCCACAGCCAAAACTCTTCCTGTCTCTTTATTTTCAAGGATCCAGTCCAGAAAGACCAGGTTTTGAAAACACCCTATATTCAGCGCCATCTTGTGGTGAAAACTATTCAACACATTCACAAACAGCAATGCAGCACCTACGGCCATAGTGGTCTAAAACGAAGAATCATAATTGTATACATTAGATCAGGGGTCTGCAACCTTTCATATCCAAAGAGCCGTTTTGCCCAGAGTCTGACCAAGTAAAAGTTTTTTAGAGCCGCAAAATATAACATGACTTTTTCTAGAAAACTTTTTTTTTTAAATCTTGTATAGGAAATCAGCTGTTGCCATCTCAAACAATCAACAATTCATGTATTTTTAATGTTAAAACATATAATTTTCAAGCTAATTCATAGAAAAATGTCTCTTAAAACATATTTCTGGTTCTTTTAATCTCATTTTTTTCCATCTTATAAAAAACGCTAAAGCTATTGATACCGGTATATATTATAGTAAATTATTTGGCTCTTTATATACATTTTAACTACTATTAAGAGCCGCTGGAGAGGGTCCAAAGAGCCATATGTGGCTCTGGAGCCGCAGGTTGCAGACCCCTGCATTAGATGATTCTGAGTAAAGAATACTTTTCATTTGAATTTGATAGATAATAATATATATTAAACAATCGTTTTATCTTCATCAGTTACTTTTTTTGTTTCTGTCGCTACTTTGATCTGTTCTACCTATACATACACACACACACACACACACACACACACACACACACACACCCACACACATATAAAACACTATATTCACAATTAAGTTTTTATTGCTTTCCCTCAGAACAGACACAATTACATACATGTTTCTCTATAGAAACCTATTATATGTGGTTGTACCAGAGAGATTCTATATCTTTAGAACTAAGTACATATCAGTAATTGCAGAAAATGGTACACAACTGCAAACACTGTTGGAGAAAGTAAACAGTTTATTTGTAAACTAAACCCAGAGGGGAACAGAAGGAACACAGGAACACCAGACATGGAGAGCATGTTACAGCAAAGGCAGGGAACAGATCTGCATTTGCATATTGTCCATCATTAAAAAATTAAATAAGTATTGGAGAAGGTAGAAAACATTAAAATCCCATAGCCCATAGCAGGCATTGTCTCAGCTTCCTCTGGAAGCAAAAAAATATTATGGTCGCTATCAGCATAAATAAATAAATAAATAAATATATATATATATATATATATATATATATATATATATATATATATATATATATATATATATATATATATATATATATATATATATATATTTATTTATTTATTTATTTATGGCAAATTTTAAGTATACATGTTTAATGAAAACTAAGAGATGACTGCAAAACAAAGTGAAAAGCTACTGCTACCAATAGATGTGTACTTCAATGCTGCTTGGAATAATACCTGATGCTTCAGAGACAGTACTGTATATCTCATTGCCTGCAAGCTGATGAGATTTTTAAACAAGAGTAAGAGAATGGCTCTGAACCTGTTTTATGATACACATATCATTTTTTAAATAAAATTTTGAGTCCTCATTTATTTTGAAAAGCAGAAGTTTCCACATGCTATCAAGGTAAATAGTAAAAAGAAACAGAACAAAACAGTGAAATAATAACATACTAACCTAAACTTTTGAGTGGTTGGATTTCTTTAATCCATTCTGACGCCAATATAATCACAAAACAGCCACAGCATGATATGGACTGTGTCTCTGCCATACGCTCGTCAGCCATATTGGAAGTCTGCCTTACAAACCAATGAAACCAGTTGGAAACCAAGTAGATTCTCTGAATAAAAACGCTGCAGGTTTATATTTAGCTTCATGTTGTAGATATTCCGACGGCCATTGAAATATTTACAGATGCATTTGAACCAATTGCTAATTTCATAAATACCAATTTGGCTCATAGTTGTTTAATAGGATGATATGTGTCATTACATGACATTTTAGTGTTCAAAGCTACTTCAGGGGGCTGTTACACAAAACAAGGATGGTGGATTCAGAAAGCTGTGGACGTGAATTTATCTGGGTTAATTAAGCCTGGCTTGACATAGCCACACCTCCTGATCCTGGTTTAGCCTTTGAAAAACAGAGAAAGCCAGGATGAACTTTATGTTATGTCTGATCCTTGATCCTTTTTGGGATAATTCCCTAAGAATATGTGATGCTAGAGGATATTTATCAGAGAACATCCACAGGATGAACAGAACATAGACACTGACTGCCACTGAGCACTAGGAGCATATTTAATTAAGGATTTTACATATTTTTTTTTACTTAATTTAAGTTAAAACTACCATTTTCTATAACATTTGAATTACAACTCAAGAAAAACAGTTAAATTTCTCTGTGAAAATTAGAGGATTTTTAAATTTGTTGTGAAAAAAAAAACATTTAGCAGATGTAAACTGGGATTTTATCTCAATCCCACTCAATCCAAACATGTATACTGAAGCTATCACCTTCTTATTTTTGAATAATTAGCAGAGGCGTGCACAGACATTTTGGGGGGCAGGTGCTCAGGAGGGGGGGGAGGGCACTTTTTAGCGCACGTGGAACACTTAATTATAAAAAAAATACACACGCATGTTGAATGAAATTTGACTTTTATTGTAACATTCTCTAAACGTGAGTTTTCAATGAAAAAAAAGCCACATCACCAACAGAACAGACTAAAGCGTACTACTGGCTCATCTTTCTTTTTCTTTCATCTGGCTCATCTCCCTGTTTTCCCTCATCCATCTGCTCTCCCTCATCCATCTGCTCTCCCTCATCCTGCTGTTCTCCCTCATCCATCTGCTCTCCCTCACCCATCTGCTCTCCCTCATCCATCTGCTCTCCCTCATCCATCTGCTCTCCCTCATCCTGCTGTTCTCCCTCATCCTGGTCTTTTTCTGTCTCTGTGTCTTCCCTGAACTCTTCCTCATCTCCTGTCCTGGTAGATGTTGATGGTATAGAGCTTCCCTGCTGTGACTGGCTACAATATAATAATAATAACCATCATGACAATAATAATGATAATAATAATAGCTTTAACAAATATGCCACATTAGTTTAAATAATGGGCTAGTAGGGCAACATGACTGGAAGTCTTGTCACGTGGATATGACTTATGGTAGACTACAAAATAATAGCTATTTTAATACATGCTGATTTTGTACAAACCACTTAAAAATAAAATGTGAACAGCTTTTAAGATTTTTCAATACGATTAACCCTCCTTTCTTGGCATTGTGCTGCAATTACTAAATCAATATACAATTAAGACAATAAAGAGACCAAAGTGTGTTAATTTATGTTGCCTAACAAAACCTATACAACAGAATTCTGAGATTAAAGTCAGCATTCTGACTTTTTTCCCATACTAAACTGAAATAAAATTAAAAAATCAGTTAACTTATTTTTTTTTTCAGTGGCCCTAATCCTCTTCCGTATTTGCAATTGCAAACTCTACCAAAATTATTTGTAGCCTATGTGGTCGTCCTCACGTTATCTGTCATTGACTTGGGCTACAGTGTAAAACTTTCAGAATCAGAATCAGATTTATTGCCATTGTTAGTGAAGGAGTTCACAAACTAGGATTTTTTTGTGGTACAATAGTGCAACATGAAACATATAATATGGAATAGGTAAATAAAATTATAAAAATATCTAAAAACTGTGGGTATACGTCATGCAATAAAATAGATTAATGTATACGCTTAAGATAAAAATATGGATATAAAATATAAAAAGTAAAATAGCATCTTACAAGGAGACAACTAGTTTATCAGGTGACCAGTCGGCAAAATGCGTGTTTGGTGCTGCTGAATGAGACATTTTAATGCCCAACAAAATTATTCTGCTTGTTCTGTATATTACCTGGCTAACGGGGCACGAGAGAAGCAGCCTGTCAGCCACCGTTCCTGCTATCTGAAAACTGCTATGATGCTGCGCATCTGGCATGCCCTGCGAGCGACCGAGTTCACGTGACAAAGGAAGTGAGAGAGGGTCGTTTGTGCGCAAGTAGGTGGCTCATTTCAGGGCATTGTTTCAGTCGTTTTTAATGGCTCAGGTTTTCAAAAGATCATTTCAAAACCGACCTCAGTAAAATCTTATTAATATTAATAATAATAATAATAATAAAAAAACGAGTTTCAAAAGGGCATTTTCTTTGATAAAGGGCAAACTTCCTAGTGCTTTAGCACCACCTAGTGTCTATGTATGCACGCCCTTGATAATTAGTAAACCTAATTTGTAAGAATTTGTAAAGAAAAAGAAAGGAAATAAATCCAAAGGATCTATCAGTAACCATGTCTGTTCCAACGCAGATCATCATTAGAATTTCTTTTAAGTATTATGTCTTCAGTACAGGGGCCAAGACATGATCTACAGGGGCACTGGCCCCCGTTGGCCCCTGTCTAGAACCGTCCATGGTGAGGAATGATGACACCATGGCGAGGTGAACTGTATGCTGATTGGTAGGTACAGTCTACCCGATCCAAACTCGAATAGTGTTCAGTTATTGGACTTCTGTGCTAATCACAGTTGTCCATAACGAACATAATGTTCAAGCACAAGGGCATCCATAAGTGCACGTGGCAGCAGGAGGAAGAGGAAAACACATAGAGCACATGCAGGGGCGATGATAGTGATGCACCAATTGTTACACTAGAATGACATTGTGTATGGCATTTACAGTGACTGATTCTGGAGCTTATACTGTATTTGAGTATGTTAAAGCACACTAGATTAGCCAAATCCTATCTTTGCACAGTCGATGACAAAGTTACACCTGAGTTTAGCTTGTCAAATTATAGCAAAGTGAATATAAATGAAATACTGATCATTGAGGATTCTTAAAGGTGAATTAAATAGATCTTTACTCATTCAATTATTCATAAAGACAGTGAGATATATTTAAACTAACTTTTTCATGAAACTTCATAGAACAAAATACAACTCAAGAATTATTAGGGGTAAGAGACCAATAAAATAAACCCCATTAACAGCAAAAGTTGAATTGTGGTTTTGCTATTGGAAAATTATGATTTATAAATTGTCCTATAATGAAAATTAGTAACAAGGTAAATTATTTACACAGGGAATTTAATTAAACCTCAAACAGTATCGTGAATGTTTTAAATATAAAAAATGTAATTAAAAACACATTTCTGTTTGCAGAGGAATTGAATGACCTGAAGAAAACGGCATGTAGACATAGAAGTTGGATAAGTTTGGCTGAAAGGTTAGGAAATAGCGCCTGGAGCCCAGGGGGGCTCCGAGCTGCATGAGAGCCGTCCAGACTTGTGACCTCCAAGTGTGATACTAATACCAGAACATTTGTTTGTTTTAGGCAGATTACCTTAGTGTAAAATGAGGGTTGTAAACTGCAGATTTGTTTTAAAAAATGCAATAAAGTAACAACTAGCACCGGGTGCTGCCTGCATTTTTTAGAGACAGGAACTCACACTCCAACAAGTCTGAAAGGAGATACAGTAGGGTAGAGATGACTGGGTGGAAAATATTCAAAAGTCTAAGTTCTACTCCTCAGACGGTCTTCTGCAAAGGAGGCTGCTGCAACTCATGGAAGGCTGATCATCCACAAACAGATGGACAAGGAGAGTATTTACATAACTTAAAGGGTTATCATGAAGCCTAAACTTCTGCTTCAAAGTGATGACAACAGATACTAAAGTTGTAATTGCTACATGTTACATGCTTGTATATTCAGAGAGGACAACATAAACCTTTGCTAGGCTGTAAACACCTGCAAGAATGAGAGCTTCAACTACAACTGCTCAGCTTTGGGTATAGAACGATGTCTGTCACCTAAATTCAAAGCAAAAAAGATGCTTGAGTCTCCACCCTTTTGGCATCAGGGTGAGATGACTTCTCTATTCACTCTAATGTCTTCAGTAAGAGGGGTGAGTGGATAGAAACAATCAACCAAATTTTCCCTCTTCATCCTGCTGGGAAAGAGAGATTGGTTGATGGTGAAGCTAGGAAACCCTTTAAAAAAATCTGCATAATTTCTCTGAGTCAAGGGCTGGTGAGGTGAGAATACATTTGTTTAGGAAAAAACAATCTGTAGCTTCATTGATGACTGTAAAAAATTTAGAAAATGCTGATTAAAGGGATATCTGTCTTTTATTACCCAGGAAAGGGTTTGTGCACCAAACACTAAGGAGCATTTTTTTTTTCTGAGCACCACCAGGAATCTGCGAAGGAGCAGAAGTAAGGGGTCAACAAAGTGCATGCGTGGTGTGTGTGTGTGTGTGTGCAGGCAAAGTTTTTAAGATCGGTTGATAGTGAAGCTGCAAAATTGTCATAAAATTGGCATACTTCTTCTGAGTTGAGGGTGGAAGCGTGACTGTTTCAGACTTTTTCTTGGTGCATGAGGTATTTTGGAAGGTTTCTGGGGGCAGGTCAAAGGATAGATTGAATGGTGACAGTAAATTCATTTAGAAAAATACAAAGAAGATTGGTGAAAGGATACCTGTATTTAAATTGAAGCAGGTTTTGTGGATAGAAAAGTTATAATATATATTCTATAAACTCATTTAAAGCTTAATTTAAGAAAGGAAACTTACTAGCAATTCAGGTTGTGTTTGTGAGTAACACATTTTGTGAGCATAAATGTGATGCACAGGCTTCAATGGTGAATTAAAGAATGGTCTTAACATATTTTAAAGCTCTAGTGATGAAACTAAATTCATTTAGAAAAGTAAAAAAAATACCTTATAAAAAGATATCTGTATTTAAAATAAAATAAGATTTGTGAATGGAAAAAATTTACAGAATAGTTTACATGCATATCAAAGCCTAATTTGAGGGAAATGAGGGTTAGAATCAAATAGTTGTCACACTCAGATGCAAGAAGTCATAGACTTATGAGTGGGGGGGGGGGGGGGGGGGGGGGTCCAGAAGGATGGGGATGGGTCAAAAGGGGGAGGGAGGTCAAAAAGGTCATATAGGTCATAATTCATTTGTGGGGGATGAAACCGGAAGGGGGGAGCGGGGGTCATAAGATTATCGAGGTCATAGGGTCCTAAGTCATCAATCACTTTTGACATAAGGTGGATCATTAAACTCTCTCCTGATCAGTGTACATTCTCTGGATACTGCCATCAAACTGGTCAGAGAAGTACAAAATGTTTGGTAAAGTGAGACTACACCTACACAAGTTTATTTCAAATAAGAGAGACATTTTTGAGTCCATTCCTGACAGTGAATGTGCTAGTGGAGTCCATGATGTGGATCTCAGCCATGATGAACTTCCAGTTCAGACTGTGTTGGGAGTAAAATGGTGCGTGAACAGTGACACGTTCTCCTTTGAGGTCAATCTGGATGAAAAGTCTGCAACACGGCGAGGAATTCTCTCCACAGTTGCCTCAGTATTTGACCCGCTAGGTTTTCTAGCTCCTTTCCTGCTAGTGGGCAAGAAAATGTTACAAGAAATGTGCCAAAAGGGCATAGGATGGGACGAACTGCCGCCTATAGAATTAAAACCACGTTGGCAGTGCTGGCTAAGCAAACTTGAAAATATGAAGGAACTTCAGATACCAAGATGCTGGACCAATTAGACAGGGGAGCAAGGAGCAAAGGAAATAAAGGTATAAAGGTTACATGACTAGTCCAGTTAGTGGATTTGAACTGAATTATGGGTAATCCAATATGGCTGCAGAGAAACATGCCAGCATTGCAGAAACATTCCTGATCCACTCAAGAGGAAAAGACTATTCTGTTCCTGTTGAAAGGCGCACACGGTAATTTTTTTTTATTATTTCAATGTTTGATTTTGATATTTTAGCATGTAGGATCCATCTCCTGTTTAATCTAGTTTGACCAAATTTCTTTTCAAATCTGTTTAGTCAGTGACATTTGCTTTGTGAAGGTGCCAAAACGTTGCAATTTCACATAATCCTGACGAGATCCGAAAACCCGTAGCAAAAACTAGCAAGCGGGTGATTATGTATGTTCACTAAGTAAATATTATGTAAATAAACCCTACACTTCTCGCTATAAATGTAATCAAAACCCATTTAAATGCAGAAACTGATTGAAATTATTGATTTTCCCACTAAAAGTTAGAGAAATCTCAGCCATGTTTATACCAAAACGTTTCAGTTTCACATTATCTTGAAAAATCTTTGCAAGAAACGAACAAGCAAGTGAATATGTACATTCCCTGAGTAAATATTCTGGCAACAAACTATACATTTCTCACTAGAAATGTAATCAAAACTCATTTTAATGCAAAAACAAACTCAAGTTATTAATCTTTCCACAAAAAAATGAGCGAATGTCGACCATCTATATATATTTTTTTCTTCTCCCAGCTGGAATCTTGAAAGTCACGTGACTAGGACGTAAAACAATAGAAAGCGTATAGGCAGAAGAAACGTAACAGTACCACAAAAAAATGGCCATTAATGTACCTCCACTACGTTTTGCAGTGTGGACCAACGTAGTGGGGGTACATTTTCCCATGAGACTGGGTTGTTACTAGCCATATAAACATTTCACAACAGCTGTCTTCTGTTCACGGAATGAGGGAGTCTTAAGCACCTTAAAGGGGATGTTATCTATATTTCACCCTTGTCTAGAGTGAGGAGGCAACTGCACTCTGTTATCTCTACTTTAACTCCCTGCATAACATTCCAGCATAGAGACTGGTACAAGATTTCTTTATGACCACAACTATTTAGGCTGAGAAAAGGCACACTCAAATATTTCATCCCACAGGTTGAATTCCTGATGCGATGTGATGTTGAAAACTTTAAACTACCGATCAAATGATCAGATTTTCATAAACAGGTTGTGGAGTATTGGAAACTTTTTATAATCATAGCTTTGCATCATATATTGTCCCTATGTGGAACAACAGATGCATCTTTATTAAACAAAAATCATTTTTATACAAAGACTGGATAGAGAAAGGCATTTTTTTCTGTTCTACACATTATGGAAGAAGGATGACATTTTCTGTTGTATGATCCTTTTTATCAAAAAATACACATTAACAAGCACAAAAACTACATTTAAAAGTCTTAATATTTTTCAACATATTCATAAGTGAAACACTTTTATTTCAATAAGTATTAACAGTTGTAACAATCCAAAAGCCCAAGTAGTATTGCAGCATGTCAAAAATGTAACTTAAATATGAAAGTGCTCTCATAAACATATGTAAGTTCCTTTGTAAAATCTCATTAAAATGCATCATTTTATGTAAACCGGTTTCAAAATTTTACAGAGGGCTCTAAGCTGAACCATGTGGTGAGGGCCATGGAGGAGCCCTTCAAGATTTCTATTCATGGGGCCCAAAAATACCTG
Organism: Cyprinodon tularosa; assembly: GCF_016077235.1. Classification (NCBI taxonomy): domain Eukaryota; kingdom Metazoa; phylum Chordata; class Actinopteri; order Cyprinodontiformes; family Cyprinodontidae; genus Cyprinodon; species Cyprinodon tularosa. Next base: position 330,927 of record NW_024039666.1, read on the forward strand.
ACTGGGCCCCTAGTTGCAGTAGGTCAGTCTGGAAAATACACAAAATTTTTGGTATTGGTAAATTGGTATTACACTGAAATCATCCTGCAACTCTGAATTTGGAGCAGGGCATGTCTGCTTTTTAATATATAGAACAACAATACATAATGAACCATGAAATGAAATAATGACAAATTAAAACACAAATGTTCCAATGTTTCAAATGTTTGGGGTGATCTCTTTGAAGCAAATTAACTAATTTCTACTATTTATAAACCAAACCTTTGTGACCATTACTTACTGTTCTCTCAGTGGGATGTGGGACCCACACCATGATGAAGCATCTCAAGTATGGTGTCATTCAGCCTGGGTCGGTAAAGGAATGTTAATTGATAATATGGATCCTAGGCAGAAGTTCAACTGAAGCAATGATTACTATTCACCTTGGTCATGGGCCAATCACCTTCTATAGTTTATCTTAAAAGGTCTCCAAATCAAATTCTCAGTTTGTTACCCAAAGCACAGGCAATGGTCGCGCTATGTCAGACTTTGATTCAGATGACCCCGATTCAATCCACTTCCATCCCCTTCTTCACCATCGTAGCTAAAGCTTTATCAGTGTCAATCTCCCGGATACTTACAGAGTTCCCTGTCTCATCTCAAGGTCCAGCAGAAACCTGGGGTAAACAGTCCTGTTCTTTACTCCTCTTTATGCCTATCAAGCAAATTCTCTAAAGTAATAGTACCAACACGATTCTTCTAATTGTCTTTTCTTTCCGTGTGAGTTTTTCAGATTGAAATAATTATACCAATTAATAAGTTAAATAAATGAATGAAAATTACACATATTCATATCCTGGACTGGCATTATGAAGTAGTGTGACTTGGTATTTCTCCACAAATCTACAATCAAATAATGTAGATTATTATTTCTAAAAAATACCAATGACATCCTCATACATAGACATGATTTGATCAGCAGTATCTCAAACCTCTGCCTGGTCCAGGCAGTCATCCCATCCTGCTAGAAAACATCCACAATAATCCCGCTGCTGAAAATGTCTCCCATCAGCAGCCTGAAAGATTACTGCCTGGTGGCCCTCACTCTGCTAATCATGAAGTGCTTTGAGAGACTGGCTCTTCAGCACATCGAGGACTATCTCCCTCCAGATCTGGACCCCCACCGGTTCCCATAGCAGGTGAACAGATCCACTGAGGATGCCATATTGTAGCTTTCCACTCTGCACTGAACCTCCTGGAGCACCAGCAGAGCTATGTCTGGATGCTGTTAGTGGATTACAGCTGTCTTTAACACAATAGTCCTGAACAGACTCACAGCTAAACTGGTCACCCTGCCCAACTGTACAGTTTGATCAGATTCAGATCAAACCTCCATGGAGCCAGGAAATTGAGCTGAGTTTAAATTGAATCTTCATTGTTCCAACAATATCAGACAATAAATGAAAGACAGGAACAAATTGTCATAAAACTGGGACAGATGGACCTAACTGAAAACGGATAATAATCTGGACTGAATGCTAATGCTGAACAGAATATAAACCAAAAGCAACAGGTGAGAGGAATAAATTATAATTGAGGCAGGGAGGGAAAACGGCAGGTGAAAGAAATATCCAATTATGCATGAGCAAGCAGGCCAGATCATGACATAAATAAAGAGAAGAAAATCTTAAAATTCAGAGCTCATCATCAGGATCCAGTCAGGGTCTCTTTAAACTCAAACCGCTGCAGCTCCAACCTCTGTGAATCATCAGGACACAGATCAGCTTCTCTCCTCTACTAAGATCATCATCTCCACTCCCTGCAGAGACAAGAAGGATGAACAGAGGAGATAAATGAGTGTTTCCCACGTCTATCTGCATTAGCTTTCAGTCAGTGATGCAGCACATCCAGGATAAAGAGCAGCAGGGACTTCAGTCCTGTTCAGAGCAGCTGTGGAGCAGCTAGACTCACTCCATCTACTTACAGAGTCTTCAGTTTGTGGTCTTGACTCTTTACAAGATCCTGCAACTGCTGAACATCTGACTCCTTCAGGTTGTTGCCCCTCAGGTCCAGGTGTTCCAGATGTGAGGGGTTTGAATTTAGAGCTGAGACCAGAGAAGCACAGCTGATCTTTGACAAACCACAGTTAAACAATCTGGATAAAAAAAAAAAGATGTGAGCTGATCCAACAGGATGCAGGATAGAACAGTCCAACAGAAGCAGTTAAAGAGCTCTCATTGATATTAATGCCAACATGCTGCTGCTCCAATAAAGACCTGCTGACTTCAGCAGAGAAGGAAAAATCACACACCAGACGGGCCCTAGAGCAGATACTCAAACAGGACTCCAGCAGAACCCAAACCCAGACAAACAGTCATTTCATTTGTTGAGGAGTTTCAGACAAACTGAGGCCTTTATTTTCTAAACATGTCTGTCCTCCTTCTTAGAGTCGTAACCTGCTCTTCTAATCACCAGCCTATTGATCCTTTACTAGTTCACTGATTTACCTTAGCACTGAGATTTGCACTGCAATGTTATTAGAATAAACAGATATACTACATCTGACCTCAGTGTCTGTAGTTTGCAGAGGGGAGACTGGAGAAACCCACTGAGCTCCTTCATTCCAGGGTCTAGGTTGTTGAAGCTCAGGTTCAGTTCTGTCAGATGGGATGGATTAGACTTCAGAGCTGAGACCAGAGACGCCCAACTGATCTCTGACAAACTGCAGTGAATCAACCTGAATAAAGAATAAAACATTTTAGCTGAATTAGAGAGGATGCAGATTTAAACTTTCCATTACAACATTCCCCCAGAATTTGTGATCCCAACATGTGACAAACACTCTTCCAAGGGTCATTGGTTATTTTCCTCACTGATATTGTGCTGGTCCAATCATACAGGATCACTGAACACATTCTCTCTTTGGCCAGGGTCACTGAATATAGTATAACACCGATACGCAGCTGCTACCATACTGAGATGGAGATAAAGCCCACAGGAGTCGCTAGAAACCACGGGAACAAAACTGAGGCCAGGGGAGGTTCGGCAGGAAAAGCTCTTTTCTTTGACTAAAATGAGAAAAATTCTCCCAAAATTCTGATCCTAATAGAACTCCCACTGGCTATCAGTTTGACGGGTGACATTTTTCACAATGGAACGCATGAGTAGTGACATTGTCATCCACTGAAATGGTTCTAGTGTGTGATATAAACTCATTGTGGATATGTAGTCCTTACATCAGGTCTAATATATATATATTTGTAAAGGCTGTATTGTATGCTATTATTATTTGTGGTCTTAATTTGTATTCAAAATAAATCAGTAAAATAAATAGGACTGTTTTACCACACAGGTTAAAAGTTTGAAATTACAATTCTATTTACAAAAATTGATTACCCCCGCACATTTCCCCCTGACAACCTCTTCACATTTATGACAAACATCATATGAGTGTTTTTTTGTGTGCAGCAATGGAGCACAAGGTGCTTAAAATCTCAGAACTGTCAAAATGATGGCATTGAGAGTTCTAGTGTTAAATTCTGGGTCGTAATTAAAAAAGGTTGAGAATCACTGACTTAGAGGAGGGCCCCTGATTAAAGTTCATCTGGGGCCCAAAATGGCTGAATCGTTCCATCATCTACCTGTCAGCTGTTCATTAACTCCACTGGCTCCCTGTCTCATTAAGTAGAAATCAATCCTATGAACGTACAAGGCCAAAAACAACCTCATCCTTTCATTCAGTTCTGACTTTTATGTTTATCCAAGTCAATGCAAGTTCTAAATTAGCTGTTATCTATCTTTTTATCATCTTATTCAGTACCATGTTCATCCATAGAATGATTTGAAGGTTCTTATAGATAAAATGTTATAATCATTAAAAGGGGAACAGAGACAAGCTGCACTACTGAGATACTGAAGACAACAAGGAAGTAATTTAAAACAAAATTTTTCTTTGACATGTTCAACTCAACTTTTTCAGCTATTGTGATTGACAGCCTATGATATTTTTCTGTGTAGGTTAATATTCATTTTAAATAATTTTTTTCTCAAAACCTGATACTGAGTCAGCACTTTGCCAAAATCATCATCACAGTATCACACCACTTAATCACGACTTAAAAAATCTACCTGCATATGTTGATTTATATGCATAAAAAAACAAACTCTGATTTAACACCTTTGCTGATAATTGTCCCTTTTTCACTTCTCTACCAGTTTTTGGACATGTGTACATGCAGCATCCTCTAAAAAACAGCCTACTTATCCTTTAGTAGCTCACTGATTTACCTTAACACTGAGATTTGCACTGTAATAATATTAGAATAAAAAAATATACTACATCTGACCTCAATGTCCGTAGTTTGCAGAGGGGAGACTGGAGAAACCCACTGAGCTCCTTCATTCCAGGGTCCAGGTTTGTCCATCTCAGGCAGAGTTCTGTCAGATGGATTGGATTAGACTTCAGAGCTGAGACAAGACAAGCCCAACTGGTCGCTGACAATCTGCAGTCCCACAATCTGAATAAGAATAAAAGATTGTAGCTGAATTCTACAGGATGCAGATGAAAACTTTCCATTGAAACATTTGAGCAGAATATGTGACCAAGGCACGTGATGAACACTAATCCAAGGACCATTGGTTATTTTCCTCACTGACACTGTGCTGGCCCAATCGTACAGAATCACTGAACATATTCTCTCTTTGGCCAAGGTCACTGAGTATAGTTGTTGTGCCATATGCCATGATCATACTTTTTGGACAGTGGGAAGCAGTGTCCATATTTCATCCTGATAGGATGACCAGAGGAGAAAACACAGCTTTGGTGAATAACAGCTGGGGGACTTCAGCAGCCCCCACTTTTTGAGCCTAAGCAGTCACAAACAGTCACATGGAAACCAGCAGAGGTGTGAAAACCTACCCCTTCCCTGTGAGGACAGAGAAAACCACAGAGCACACAGGATTCTGGCTCTTTTGCTTTTCTGCTCCAGCACCTCTCTCCTGGTCCCTTCTGCCCCTGCGCTCAAAGCTGGGGCCCACTGTGGCCCACAGTGGAGATCGGGCCCCAGGGGAACCAGATCCCCAGAACCATCAAGGATAAGTCAGAACTTTTCAGAACTGAACTGCTGCAAACAGAACTTTTGCAACACATTTCTCTTGAGTTTCAGAACTTACAGAGCCAAACTGGATGAGAACCATGCCCTGGGTGTGAGACTGAGGGGACCCCTGATGTGAGACTGAGACAATGAGTCCCTGACTGCAGAGCTGCAAATGGATGAAACTCAAGCTTTCCAAACGGACATGGAAAAAGGTTTGCAGGTCTGGCATGATTAGGGACAGAACAAGCAATATGTCTTTTGATGATGCTAATCATATCGTGTGTTTACTGCTCAGTAAAGACAACGCTAATTGATGCTAAAAAATAGACTGCACGCTACGCTATGCTACAGGAATATGTGTTGAGCTGTTGCTGAAGCTTGGACAAGCTTTATTTCACTAAGGGTTTAAACACTGATATAACATTAGTGTTCATGTGTTCCTCAGATACTCATTACATTTCCATTAGCAAGTATGACCAAGAGTCATTTAGTAGAATCCTGATGTCTATTCGCTGCTAGCTATTTCAAAGAGGGTAAAGAATCATTTAACTAAAGGTTGTTGGTTCTTGATTAAGCAAATCATCCACAAAACATTATTTGGCCAAATAATGTTTTATTCACCTCATGGATTTGCATTGTGAATTGGTCTGAAAACATTCCAATTTCTTTAAAATTAGTGAAAATTTGATCATATCCCAAATTCTTCCAGATAAACTTTGGTTTCAAACACAGAATCCATCTTAAACTGTAATATGTTTTTCAACCGTTTTCCCCTTCCTCTTTGTACATAGTAGTTAGTTTAGTTTAGTTGAGTTTTACTACCGTATTTTCACGACTATATGGCGCATATAAACGTCTTTCTTTCCCCTCCAAATGTGCGCCGCGCCCTTTGGTGCGGTGTGCCCTATGTGTGTTATTACTGCGGACTTTTGAGACCACCTCATTGAGGAGGTGATGAAAGAGTGGCTGAGGGAGGTGAATGTAAGGAGACCAGGTGGTTTTTTTCCACTCATCACCATTGCTGTTAATCTGTGACTCCATGCATGCCCATCTGCCATCTCTGCCAAAAAACCAGGTTAATTTAGCTCCTTTTCTCACCGTGCTGGTAGAGAGAACATAAAAACACTGACTGGGTCTAATTTGGTTCTAGATTTTAATATTCAGACAGGATGGTATAGATTGAAGTGAACAGAAATCCTTTATCAGCAGCTGAATCCTTTTAGAGCTCTGCTATTCACACCGTTAAAGCTGCAAACAGAATCAACATGGACATTTCCTCCCTAATAAAGGGGGAATGGACGGGGAATGTCTGTGTCTCACAATCTGATCCATCAATGTCTCCAGCCTCCTGTCTTCATCCATGTCTCTATCAGTAATTTCTACAAACTAACTGGGCTCCAATTGGACAGATTCTCTTCCTGATTCTTCTGTTTTGTTGCAGCTCTTACGTCATATCTATCAATATGGAGAGAAGAAATGAGCCAGTTTGGAGAAAGGAAGGAGTAGAAAGTCCTGATATTTGGGTTCAAACGTAGGAAGGAAAAAGAATTCTGAAAAATAAATACTGAAGTAAATAAGTCAGAAATAGATGCTGAACTTAAGCAGCTTTTTAAGTATTTGTGGCTCCAAGTGAGTTTTTAGATCATCTTATTCTATTCTAGTTTTTTTTTTAACATGTTTGTGGTTCTAGTTCTACTCTAGAGGAATCAAATGTAATTCTGGATGTAAAGATGTAAATCACAACTGAGAAATACATCTTGTCTCATCATCTGAATCTTTCCCAAATCAAACTGAAAAATCTCCATTACTTAACATCATTTTACTGATATTCCTCATTTTTGTCCATCAGTCCAAAACATTTGAACAATGTTTGAACAACTAGAAAATAAAGTCAAATATATAAAACATCCTGAAGAGGAAAATTATTCATTAACAAAACAAAAAGTCTGAGAAATTGTATTCTGACATTTCGACAGCAGCTGTTTTTAAAGAAAGTATATCAGCATAAATTATGAGTTAAAATCAGTACAAAAGTATCAGTGAATGATTTGGTTTGAATAAACAGAGAAAACTCACTGCAGTTTCTTCACTTTGCAGATTGAACTCTCCAGTATCTCACAAAGATGCTTCATTCCAGAGTCTCCAAAGGATTTGAGAACTCCACCCCCATAGATTGTCTCTATTTCTACGTCAGTCAGATGAAGGTTGGACTTCAGAGCTGAGGCCACAACTTCACATTCAGCCTCAGAAAGTTTACAGCCACCAAGTCTGGGATTAGAGAAGAAATAAAGTCAGTTCTAATGAAATTACGCAATATGGATGTAAACACAGACTAAAACATGATAAGCAAACAGTGATGTCATCATCTGGAAAACATTTGCTGTTCACATCAATGTCCTGTGTGTTTGTTTCTGTCTATCTATCTATCTATCTATCTATCTATCTATCTATCGACAGAACACTAACATCTACAACTATTAGTGCAGATAAACTGGAACTGAAAACATGTAGCTACATGGATTATAAAAGCAAGGACATGGAAGAAGAAAATGTGGATTCAGATTAGACACTTCTATGACATTTTTGATAACTGCTGCTACAACACAACTGATCAATTCAACAGGAAGTTGATAACTTTTCTATCACACATTTCAACAGCAGAAATTTACTTGCAAGTTTCAACAACATACAAGACTGTCCGAACCAGTTTAAAAAGCCATTCAGCATCGTAGCCAACTCTGAAACATGGATCACTCATGAGAAAGGAGCTGATTTTGAAATGAAGGGTTCAATTACATCATTAGAGAGGGGAAAACTTGGGTAGGAGTAGCTGTGTATGTTGGCAAAAACTTAAAGTATAAAACTGTAGAAAACACGAGTAGAGTGACTAAAGATGCATTTGAGACTTTAACAGTTTAAATATTTATGAAAAAGTAAAAAAAAAAAAATTGTTAGGTGTATATACAGAGCTTTTGGTTCCAATATGGAAATAAGTATACACAGTTACTTCTCAGAAGGTGTTCTTCATGTTTGGTGACTTTAAAATTGATCTACTTAACTCAAATAATCATAAACCTACTGAAGAGTTCATTAATACCATGTACAGTTTGAGCTTTTTTCCCAAAATCACAAGACCTAGCAAAAACACACTTAACAGTACCACATTAATAAGTAATATATTTACTAATAACTTAGATAACAACATCTTAAATGGATTAATATGTAAGCATATTAGTGATCATCTTCCAGTATTGGTTGTCGGTGACAATTTCTATGTATGAAGTAAGGATAATCCACAGCTTAAAAGAATAAGCACCAAAATAGTTGCTTTGAATAACTCAAATCTTTCAAAGAGGATTTATTAAAACATAACTCGGAGTCTTTTTGCAAGAAGATAATGTCGGTATACCACATGATAATTTTCTGAATATCTTTAAAGTATTTTATGATAAAAACTTTCCATTAATAATCTTCTCTCATAAAAACAAATAGTCAGAAGCTCCATGGATCAAAAAGGGTTTACAAAATCCCTGCAAAAAAAGAACAAACTATACAGAGATTTCATAAGGCATAGATCTTTGGAGGTAGAGAATAAATATGAGAAATGTAAGAATAAATTAACTGATTTCTATGCAGTAATTAGATAGAAATAAGAAAAAAATCAAAGGGATTTGGAAGTTATCGAATCATTGTATCTAGAAAAACTCAGGACATTTTGAGTACATTTGTGAGTGTGGGTCCCAAACTGGCAGAATAAATCCTGTATCCTACAAAAACTGGAGCTCTGAAATAAGCTTTAATCAGCAGAAATCCACATTCAATGTTTCTCACTGCTGTGAGAGAAAAGGAAATTATAGAAACTGTCAATAAATGTAATAACAAGAGGTCAACTGACTGTAATAGCCTCCTAATATACAAAGGCTTGAAATGGAATAAAAATAAGCGTGCCCCATCTGGCCAAATTTAGTAGAAACATTTGACATACATTTGAAGTCAGTGGGTCACATGGCCTGGAAGCTATTGAAGAATATCAATTATTTTTGTAATAGAAAATGTTTAGAAAATATACAAAGGCTTAAAATGGAACAAAAATTCACGTGCCTTTAATAATGGAGTAAAACAATTTTACAAAGAATTTGATTTAGTTGGTCATATGACCTGGAAGTTATTGAAGAAAAGTCCCAGCTTTTGTCTTTAAGAATATGTTAAAAATTGAAAATAGCTTAAAATTGCATAAAAGCAAGTATGCCCTACATATGGTATGATTTTATATTAGTTTCTTATTAGCTGGTTATAAGATAAGGAATTTCCGATTTTTGTTTCTCAAGAGTGCTTGGTTCAAAGATTTGTTGATGGTCTCTAAATGCACCATCTTGTGTGGGAGGAGGGAGCAGCTGCGAGACGCTGGCCGACATCGGAGGGCCTCAGTTGGGTCAACCGCTTGCTAGATCCCGCTGACTCTGCAGAGCTTGAATATCCAATATCCAACTTTGAACCAACTTCACCGCTCAGTTCTGCTGCACTGTAGTTGACCAAAATTCCGGACGATATTGAAATTTTTGGACAATTTTTTGGGAGAGAAAAGTAGGACATGTCCGGGAAAAAGAGGACGTCTGGTCACTCTAGTGTTAAGACGGCATTATAGTCCCCCTCAAACGTAGACGGGTGATTAAAGCTCCTAACAAAAGTAGACAAGAGGTTACAGTCCCTTGCAAAAGCAATTAAAGTTTGCAGCGACTTTCAAGCAGTGACCGCAGAGTTGACTCCCAGTGCCTCCAACAATAATAGGCTTGAAACAAAAGAAAAGAACCCACCAGAGGACTACTTCAGTCACACGAGCCAATGTAACGACTGAAAAAGAAAGACCACCGCCATATAATCCCTCCCAGGCAAATTTCAAATCCATGTCTGGACTTGGGTGAACTGAGTGAATCAAATCTTCCGTTATCTACAGACAAGCCTAAAGGTGCAGTTCGCAAATCAATGTCGGATATCAGCAGCCATCAACAATCGTAGTTTTCTGTCCGTGGCAATTAGAGGAAGCTAGAAAGGCTTCGGAAGGTTTAACTTCTCCGCAGTAAGATCCAGAAGTATGAATGCATGCCATGGGGGGAACTTCTAACTCATATGGTTTAAATGGACATTGGTTTTCGAAACGTGTTAGTGGGGAAACATTGGGGAAAAATAAGGGCAAACTATACTGGCAGAACCCCACGAGGCATAATATTTGAACATCAAACGCAAATGCGAGAAGAACAGAGACAGCAGTGGACTGCTGTGGCAGACACAGAGTGTAGTTTACCACAAGAGGGCATATTATGGATATTTAGGGGTCATAAAACAAAAAATAGGAGAAGACGTCAATGAGTTCAAAATAGGTTTTGAAAAAGAATACAGTTCCACAGCGGCATACCCTACGCTGATGGCAAACTAAAATATATGTTAATGGGAGGTTTCAAGCCACACATCTCTGCATTGGTTAAAAAACATTTAATCACTCTGGCAACGTCTATTGTAAGCACAGTATTGGAATATGCTCGCCATGCCGTAAAATTTTTTTTTAAAAGTGAAGTGGTGCATCAGCAGCGGAGGCTCAGATATTCTCAGCCGATTCTTTATGCGACTCAGAAGAAATATTTTCTTAACTTAACTCAAAGGCGTGGAGGAGGCAGGGGCGGTCCTAGGGGATTTTCAGCCCAGACCAGTAAAAACAGATGAGGGATGCTGGAATTGCGGGTCACCCGACCATTGGTTTTGGGAGTGACCCAATTAGATACAACCATCTTATCTAAAGGGAGGAGGCCGCAGGGGTGGTTCTTCATCTGAGGCATGACTAGGTGCTAAAGCAAATGGGGATCAAGAACCATTAAAAACAGTAGATGTGTGTGGAGCATAGGAGCTATTAAATGCATTAAAAGGAAAAAAACATACATAGTACTCACAATTACCGTATTTTTACGGCCATAAGGCGCATCGTACTAAAAGGCACAGTCTCAGTTATGTGTGCCATTTCTGTATTTAATACACATATAAGGTGCACCGGACTATAGGGCGCAGGTTTTATATACAGGTACATGTCCTCTACTTCGTTTAAATACCTCTACTGCATATTTGAAAATAGAGCGGGAGCAAAACTGAGTATGTTTGTGTTTTATTCATGTATTTATTACATTTTTATTGTTTATTTTATTACAAGTATTAATGGGAGCTGGCCGTGAGACAGACACATCGCTGATGACACAGAGCGCTGTGATCGCTCCTCTGAAACAGCTTATTACATTAACAACATTACATTACAAACAGTTTATAAATTAACTTAAAATGCAGAAATCTGCCAGCAGAATATGTTCACTTTTATTATCCTGGTGCCTGCAGTTTAGATTGTACCAGTTAGTTCTGACGCGCGGCTGAAGCAGCTTTGCTGCTCTGGCTGCGCGGTGCAAAAGTGTGTCTGACGCGCGTTGGGCGGAGCTACTCTATCCTTTCTCTGCCCTGCAGCTATATTTGCTGTGATCAGTGGGAATAAAGTAGTTTTAATGTGTTTTTAAGTGGGAAAATCCACCTGAAAACTTAATTCAACAGCAGCCTCTGGCCGGGTCACCTCCTCGCGGTTCACCGCGACGGCTGGTAGGTGTTTTTCATCAAAATAATCCAAACTGCAGGCACCAGGATAATAAAAGCGAACATATTCTGTCAGCAGGTTTCAGCATTTGAAGTTAATTAAGGCGTTAATAAACTGTTTCAGAGGAGCGATCACAGCACTCATCAGCGATGTCTGTCTCACTGTCAGCTTCCAGATCAGCGTCTCTAATTGGTTGATGCGGCACATCAAGCAGCAAAACTTAAATTTTTCCGTCTTGAGCAGCACTGCGTTTGCGGCGCATCACGCGCGTCAGATGCTTAAACGTTTCAGACGCGCCGCGCCTGCTGCTCAAAACGAGCTGCGGGACCTTTTGCTGCGCCTTGACGCGCTTCAACCATTGACTTTGCTTGTAAACTCGCTGCTTCTGCTGCACCTGCTGCGTCCGGTGTATCAGCAGCATTAACGGCCGGTTCACACCAATGTCGAGCGGTTGAAGTTCCTTTGTCAGACCTCCCGGAATAACAGCAGCACAGCGTTCTTTTGTTTCACCATGTTTTTCACATCGGCTTTGAGATGGGCACAGATTAACAGCGATGTTGATGCGTGGAAAAAAACACCTGGTCTCCTTATATTCACCTCCCTCAGCCACTCTTTCATCATCTCCTCAATGAGGAGATGAGGAGGTCTGCATAAAGCACATACCTGTTCTTTTATACCCAAGCCACGCCCACACTTCCCCCTTTAACGTTCTCATGGTGATCTCAACAACGTCCGCAGTAACAACACACAGGGCGCGCCGCACATTTTGAGGGAAAAAAGACGTTTGTATGCGCCTTATAGTCGTAAAAATACGGTAATGGACAGCCAGTTACTCTTTTATGCCATTCAGGAGCCTGTAAAACCTGTATTAAAGATAATGTAGGACTAAAAGCATTTAAAATCTGTTAGCTGATCTATACACCACTAAGAGTGTGTGTTTAACCCCAGATGAGAAGTTTGCAGAACAGTTTTTGAAACAGGAAATAACAATCCTGGCTACACAAAAAATGTACACAGATTGAAGTTCATTCGAAGCATTTACTGTTATGCTTTCTACACAGATGCAAGGAATGTACCGCTTACCATGGGTACCGATTCTTATCCTTTCTGGAAAAGGGTGGAGGTGGGATGTCAAGTGTAAGCGGTACTGATACCAGCTGAGAAGCATTTTATGTATTTATTAACTTAATTAGTTTTCATTTATTTATGTTTTGTTCTTTTTTCTTGTTATTATTTATAGTTTTGTTTTTTCTGTTATATTGTTGTAATCTTAATTTGGTGTATGTTTGGATTTGTTTATATGTAGTGTGCTGTGGTACTATCCTTCAGTGTGTGTTAAAATTTAATAAAAATATTTGGGAAAAACAAATTAAGAACAAAACAAACAATTAAGTGAAATGCATTTCACGGTACTGCAAAACAAATGGTTGTGGACATGTTAACTGCGGTGTATGTCTGATGATTAAAACCTCCTGCTGTATATATATTTCTGATGCTAATGAAACTCATATTACTGGAGCTATGTCTGCCTTATAGAATCTGCAACAAGCTATGTCCAAGGACGCTATTGGAGCCAACTATGTGTATTTTTGCTTCTTTTTTCTTTCTTTTCTTGGTCACTAGATGGGGCTGTCGGCTCCAGTATATAAACCAAGAGGTGACAGGTAGTTGACAGGTGTTGAATCTGGAAGCACAAACAAGTTTTTGACCGCTCTGCTGGAGTCATTGTTATTCCTGATGTCGTGCATCGTGAAATAAATGAATTTGCTCACAAATGGTTCATCTGGCTGGGACAACTTTGTACAACAAGGCAATCTTTGGGATCAAGTTTACACAAAGGCCTCACTGCAACCATGTTTTTCAACATGTTCTGTGACGAAGAGGGGAGGTGAATGTCGCTGTGGGGTGCCATTTAAATCTCATAAAAAGAGGTTTATAGAATTTTCTTCTTTCATCTGCAGAATATTGCAGAAATTAGAAATAACCTGTTTAGGGGTGATGCTGAGAAACTAGTCCATGCATTTGTTACTTCAAGGCTGGACTATTGTAATTCTTTACTATCAGGAAGTCCAGAAACTGTAGTTAAAAGCTTTGAGCTGATCCAAAATACTGCCAACAGAGATCTGATGAAAATTAAAAAGGGAGGTAATATCTAGCCTATCCTAGCTTTTCTTCATTGGCTTCCTGATAAATCTATAATAGAATGTTAACATCCTCCGGCCTCAGCAGATGGTCGCTCACTCTGAGCCTGGTTCTGCTGTAGGTTTCTTCCTGTTAAAAGGGAGTTTTTCCTCTCCACTGTCGCTACACGCATACTTAGTGTTGCATCCAAGTCAACAAGTTGATGCAATCAACTGGTTTTCCTTAGATAGAAAACTTTGAATCAATTTGACTGTATCTGGTTGAAGTGTCTCTCTAAAATGCCTTAACATGACGTGTTGTGAATTGGTACTATATAAAAAAACTGAATTGAATCAACTTGGCAGCTGGGATTCCTTTCTGTTTTGGTTAGGTTTGTCTTTTTTAAAGTTGTTCCACAGACATTGCGTTGCTCACTTAGTTCAAAACAGAAACATCCTGCATGTCTTCAGGAAGAAAATATGACTGTATTCATTCGATTTACAGACATACTGTACCTCCAAGCCTGTAATACTTTTATTGGATGGCTGTAGCTAGGTTGGTGGACTATCAGTCTTGCAATTTGAAGGTTTTGGGTTCTATTCCAGCTTTCTCAGTAGACATCTTATTTCGTTGGACAACACACTAAACTCAAAATATTTATCAGTCTTTGTATTGATGAGACAAAGTGTGAACATTAGAGAGACTGATGGGATAAATGTGACCAAGATTATATATTCCATAATGTTTAACTAATAAAAACATTAATAATTTTCAGATTAAGAGTTTTGATTTTTTTTTTTTTTTATGTTGCAATTCTCTGAAGTTTATCACATAAAAAGTCAACGTTATAAAACAAGGCCTCAAATGTAACTTGGACGGATGTTCAGACCTGAGATTTTCCAGTTTGCAGTTTGGACTCTTCAGTCCAGAAAACAGCAGCTTCACTCCAGAATCCTGCAGCTTGTTGTTGCTCATGTCCATCTCTCTCAGATTAGAGGACTGGGAGCTGAGAACTGAGGCCAGAACTTCACAGCTTCTTTCTGAGAGGTTACAGTCATTCAGTCTGAAGAGACAGATAGAGAAATTAAGAATTACGATTTAATGAAACAAAAAATTTAATATTAAACATAACAGATGAAACACAAATGTTTATTTTATGTAATGATATGACATTACCAGGGTATAAAAACAGTTTTTGCAGCTGCATCAAAATTTACAGGGATGCTCTTTAGATTTACGGAAGCCCTGCAAAGTAAGTGGTTATTGTGATTCAGCAGACCAAGGAACAAACTAAAGGCAATACTTCTATTATTCAAATAAATGATAAAAGGACTGCTTAATACCCCATCTTCCCACTTCAATATGTCATTAAATACTTATATAAATGAAGCCGGGAGTAATACAGCACACAGAGCTTCAAATAACAGGGGTTCTTTATTTAAAAAAAAAATAAATGAATGAGGTTCAGTATTTGAAAAAAGTGAACCGTATTTTATCAACAGAAAGCCTGAGCTCTAGTGAAATGGCGGGCTAATAACGCTAATAACACTCAAAGTAACAACGTAGCTTCGCATACAAGCCAAAAACTTCACAGCTGCATATAACAAACGGCAGTGGCACCTCTAGAAGAGGACAAACAGAAAAACATAACATAAGCATCATATCTGTAGTTTTATCCACGGAAGATATCTCAGTTCAAACATTAATTTACCTAATACTTGGATTCTTCACTCATATGGCCATAGAGTCGTCTTCTCCAACAAGTCTTAGCTCAAAAAAAGAAAAAATGTCTTTCTCCTCCGTTTCTTTCCAGTTAGAGTACCACGGTACATGAACAAGAGTTTTTTTCTACTTCTGGTAACTTTAGACCTCTCTGTACCAACAGCACCACATGCTGACAAGAACAAGAATTACAACCAGTCAGTGAAACAAAAACAAAACATGGTTTACAGAATAGATCTTTGACATGTACCCATTTTTCACCTGGTTACATTCTCCCCTGCTAAATCGTCATCGTCCTCGGTGACAAAGCAACCGTTTTTCACCTCTGTTAAAGCTCCTCTGAAAAACACAAATCCTAAGCTTTCAATAATCTGTAAAACCATCTAAGGATTTAGTTCTGGCTCTAAAGCAGACCTAGGTTCATGATGTGGGTTTGGGTGTTTCCCTGCATTCACTCTTTTACTCCTGCGGGGGGCAGGTCTGGGAACTTGCCTAATGTAAAGAGGAGATACTGGTATCTCACACGGTTTGTCAGGATTACATGTTTCATTGTCAACAATCTCAGTTTCCACCTGTTCAATCACAGGAGGTTCAAGTGCTGAAATCAACTGAGTTTCTGCTCGTTTCTGAATACTGTCACCCATAGGACAATTTTCTCCACCTGAACAGGGAGTTAAGTCAAAAGAAACCTCTTCAATGACTATGCCCCCATCATTCTCAATACATGAGTCAGTGTGTGGGTCAGTAGTGCTTGTCTGTTTGGTTACTGTGTTTTCACTGGGTCTTTGGTTTGTGACGGGCAGATTAACACATGACCTGATGTCAGTCCTGTTAACCTTTTTTGTAGGTCCTCCCTCTATAGGTTGTACTGTGCAAGTTGTGCCTACTATGTCTATAAGTTGGTATACAACTGGGCTCCATGCATCCTGAATTTTGTTACGACCAGCTGGTCTGTGTCTCAGATAAACATACTCTCCAACATCAATTGAAGGACAGTACACTTTGTGGTTATGCTGAGCAATGCGTCTTTCTGCTTTCCGCTCAGTATACTCTTTTGCTTTAGCATGTGCCTCCTTGAGTCTTTGCTGATGCACAGCAAGCCAATCAAGATTTTTATCATGATGACTTTCGTTTGCAAGCAATGCATCAACAGGAAGATGTGGCTCTACCCCATAGAGCAAGAAGTAAGGGGAATATCCTGTAGTCGCGTGTGGAGTAACATTATACGCATAAACCAGCTCAGGTAAATGTTCAGGCCAACGCTTCTTTTTGTCAGGTGGAAGTGTGCGCAACAGTTCATGCAGGGTGCGGTTAAAACGCTCACACTGTGCATTCCCTGTCGGATGATGGGGTGTTGTACGTGTTTTTTTCACACCATACATTCTGCAAAGTTCAGCAATAACCTCTGATTCAAAGTTACGGCCCTGATCTGAGTGGAGACGTTCAGGTACACCGTACTTCATAAACCACTCCTTTAAGAGGATTTTAGCTGTGGTCTCTGCTTTTTGGTCACGTGTAGGAAACGCCTGAGTGAACTTTGTAAAGATATCGGTAATGACTAGAACGTTTTCACGGCCGTCGGAGGCTGGTTCAAGGAGCGTGAAATCTACTGCCACAACTTCTAAAGGTCGTGTTGCCAAAAATGATTTCATTGGAGGGTGAATCCTTGGATTGGGCATCTTTGTGAGAATACAACGTTCGCAATTCTTGACCCATCGCTCAACATCTTTGTGCATCCCGACCCAGAATGCTCTCTGTCTCAACAACTGTAATGTCCTCTCTATTCCCTGATGTCCCATAGAGTCATGAACACTCTTCATTACAGCTGTTTGTAAACAACCTGGAACGAGCAACTGAAAGCACTCTCCAACATGATCATCCCTCACTACTCTGTACATCAATCCATCACGTATCCTAATGTGTTTCCATTGTTTCCACAATGATTTGGCAGCAACAGGAAGGTTTTTCTTTTCTTGTGAACCGGGTGGTCTGCCTCGATCCAAAAACAGTTTTAAAACACTAATCACTGGATCTTGACATTGAAATGTCCTCAGCTCTTCCTTGGAATAACCGGGAAGAGTTGGCGTGGCCTCTTTAGCATCTGACTCGACCTTACCAGTTTCTGCAGCCCTGATCTGGTTTAGCTGACAACATTTGACCCCAGCTGTAACCAGCTCCGGCTGAAGGGCAGTGCCTCTACAGATCAAATTGCAAATTGCAATGCAATCATCAAACTCCTCGTCCTCCGTTGGTTCTGGCTCCCCTGCTAATGGGTGTCGTGACAATGCATCTGCGGCTGTGTTACACCGACCTGGTCGGTACTGCACGTCAAAGTCGAAAGCAGCTAACTGTGCTACCCATCTCTGTTCAATAGCCCCAAGTTTCGCACTTTTCAGATGGCATAAGGGATTATTGTCTGATATTACAGTGAATTTAGAGCCCAGAAGGTAACCCCGAAACTTTTCCACTATAGCCCATTTAAGCGCAAGCAGCTCAAGTTTCATGCTGCTATAGTTTTTATCATTGCGCTCTGCATTTCTCAGCCGTCTACTTGCATATGCAATGACCCGTTTTTTGTCACCTTGCTGCTGATATAAGACAGCTCCTAAACCCTGACCACTAGCATCAGTTTCCAAAACAAAAGGACAAGTGAAATCTGCATAACCTAGGATAGGAGCAGTCACAAGCTTTTCTTTCAATGTGTCAAAGGCAATCTGGCTGTTGGCATCCCATAATGCATTTAGTTTTTGACTAGCTTTGGTTGTAGTAGCAGCTCCTCGACAATGATTCACAAGGTCATGTAGTGGGGCTGCGATCTTTGAAAAACCCTCAACATACCTTCTGTAGTAGCTACATAGGCCTAGAAATGATTGGAGTTCCTTAACAGTGCCAGGCACAGGCCATTCCTTGACTGCTGCAACCTTGGAGGGATCAGTTGCGATGCCCTCTGCAGAAATTTGGTGTCCGAGGAATTTTACTTCCTTCTGTAAAAAGTGACATTTTTCCCACTTCACTTTTAACCCTGTGTCTCTTAAACGTTTAAAAACTAGGTCTAGCCTTTCCAAATGAGACTCAAAGCTGGGTGAGTATACCAATATGTCATCCAGATAGACTAACATGATGTCAAATATCAGATCGCTCATAGTTGCTTGCATCAACCTTTGAAATGTTGCAGGCCCATTACACACCCCCATGGGCATGCGTACAAACTCAAACAGCCCAAAAGGTGTGGTGAAAGCAGTCTTATGTCGGTCTCGATCATCCATGGCCACTTGGTGATACCCACTGGCAAGGTCAATTGTGGAAAAGAATTTGGCACCTTTCAACGCATCAAAACTCTCATCAATACGAGGCAATGGAAATGCGTCTTTCTTAGTTTTTAGATTTAGCTTTCGATAGTCTACACATAAGCGAATACTGCCATCACCTTTGCGGACTACCACGACTGGTGAGGCATAAGCGCTTTCACTTTCCTGTATTATTCCTTTTTTCAAAAGTTTAGAAATGTGTTCTTGGACTTCCTGGTATTGGTTAGGAGGTATACGTCGATATGGCTGTGTGACAGGTATGTCATCCACCAGCTTGATCTCATGTTTCACTTTGTCTGTGTGACCCAGATTCTCATCATCATCTGCAAAAACATCAATGTAACGGGACAGCAATGCACAGAGAGCAACACGCTCTTCCTCCGTGCCCCCATGTCAAGTCTTTCCAAAATGGCTTGCACCTTTCTGTCAGTATGCACTGTGTTAGAGTCAACTGAAACCTGTTCAACATCGGCAGAGATGCGGTGAAACTTTACTTGGCACGTCTGCTCATTCTTAACAGGATCAACCTTTGAGATCACGCCTAGCCGTGTTCTGGGGCCCAACCAAACTTCCTCGGCGGAGAAATTAACCACCTGGAGCGGAAGAACATGACTGGTCCTCGTGACAAGTGTTGGGATAACTGCTAATCCGGGTGGTAGAGGAGTAGTCATCGGTTCAATGATCAACTGAGAGGCTGCATCTGAGGTTTTAGTGTCACCTTTTACGAACACAGTGGATACCGAGGATGCAGGGATACGTACTTTGTTTCTGCCTGCAGCCCGAACAATCGCCTTTCTCTCACTGCAACAGATCTGTGCCTGTTGAAAAGCCATCCTCCACCCAGAGTCTAAGGATCCACCCAAAGTATTGTCAAACTCTGTTGTCACCAGCTGTCTGCATCTGTGAATGACATTCATACCAATTAAGCATTCTTCAGACACAAAAGCATTTGCTGAAGGCTTCAGGACCAAGAAGCCACAATTTGGGATCTTTAAACTCATCGTCTCAACTTCCAGTTCAATATATCCCTGGTAAGGGATGTCAAGTCCATTTGCAGCAGTTATTTTAAGCCAACTAGTTGTAGCTAGCATGCTCTCATCATCACCAATATATTTTCTGAAGAACTCATCTGTCATAGTACTGACTTGGCTGCCAGTGTCCAGTAAACAATGAGCTGACCTCCCATTAAGTTTTAGATCAACCACTGGGCATTTTCCTATGGCACGCTCAATTATTTGTTCTCGTGTGATCTCGTGCGTAGATGAGTCTATGACATGACCCTGCATTACCCGACTCACTGCAACCAGGGTCTCTCGTTTCCCGACTGACCGGAATCAGGGGACTCATCAGAGTTTTTGTGTCTTTTCTGGGGACATTGTTTGGCAACATGACCAGCAGTTTGGCACTTGAAGCATATAGGCTTACCATCAGGGGTAAATGCTGGAACAGTTTTGATCTTATATGGCGTCTGGCTACTAGGGCTTTTGCCCTGTACTGTCAACTCTTTGACAGCTTTAGTAAGCTCTGTTATCGCTTTGCCTTGCTCAGTGAGGACTTTAAGAACATCATCAATTGAAACCAACTTCTCTTTAGGTCTAGTTAGATTAGTGACTTTGTCTTGCTCTTTAAGAGTTTTCATCACATCCTCCAGATACATTGGATTTCCTGTCTCTTTAACTGCACAGCACTGTGCTCCTACTGTAACATTACTGCAGGTCTGCACTTTACTCCTAACCATTTTTGTGGTAGGGGCTTGGTTTAAGGACCACAAGTAAGCTTCCTCCAGCACCTCTATAAAAGTAGACGCAGGTTTTCCTCTTATATATTTTCGGAGTTCTCGCCTCAGGGAAAGGTCTCTGATGCCTTCAATGAACTGGTCTCTCAACACAGTGTTCTCATTAGTCACGGAATTAGGATGCAGTTTCCGTACAAAACTAAAGGCCTGAGATAATGAATGTGAAAAGTCACGTATGCCTTCACCCTCTTTCTGTTTACAGTTGTAGAAGTTTTGTAAAAGTTGGGAAGCACTACGTTTATCTCCAAACGCATCTTTTAGGTAAACAAACAGGTCCTTTACAACATCACCATCAACTTTGCGTAAACGCACCTCCTCCAGAGCTGAGCCTCTTAAAAGTGACAGCACAAAATCGAACTGTTCAGCTGCAGACTGATTTCTAGCAGAAATAACCCTTTCTACTTCTTCAATAAACTCATCTACACTCCTCCCATCTTTTTCAATGTCTCCCCTAAACGGTGAAATGTGCCGTTCTCTGGGTACATAGACATAAGATCTGGTAGGCTCAGTATTTAGTGATGATATGACGGTCATGACCTCGTCTTGTCTTCTGGCTAACTCACTTAATTGTTGTAACACCCCAGCTTGTTCAATGTCATTTTGTCCATTGTTCTGTCCACCATCCTGTTCATTACCCTCATTATTATTCACTACTACCTGTTCTTCATGCATCTCAAAGTTCTCGTCTTGGTCTGACATGTTCTGATTTTTTATTTTATTTTTTTTCACTGAACAGTCAATAGAAATTTAAATAGCAAAGGATAACTTAGTCAAGTCCTGATTCCACTGGACTGCTCCAAGACCGCTGCTGGGTGATGCTCTCCCCCTCCTGGAATGCGTCCTGGGCTGACGATCACCTTGGCTGAAGTCCCTCACAACCACGCCAGCACAGACTGTCCAGCAACGTCCTCCTCTGATCTTGAAACAAATGCCGTTACACAGACAGGATACCGAGGTCCACTCTGGTTTAGGCCAGTTCTTCACCACAGCCATTTATGCTAAAGCTGCGCCACCATACACAGGCTCTCACAGAGAGAGAGAGACTAATATAAAAAAAAAGAAAAAAAATATGTCCCCACTCCTGGTACCAATATTTGAAGCCGGGAGTAACACAGCACACAGAGCTTCAAATAACAGGGGTTCTTTATTTAAAAAAAAAATAAATAAATGAGGTTCAGTATTTGAAAAAAAGTGAACCGTATTCTATCAACAGAAAGCCTTAGCTCTAGTGAAATGGCGGGCTAATAACGATATTAACACTCAAAGTAACAACGTAGCTTCGCATACAAGCCAAAAACATCACAGCTGCATATAACAAACGGCAGTGGCACCTCTAATACTTGGATTCTTCACTCATATGGCCATAGAGTCGTCTTCTCCAACAAGTCTTAGCTCAAAAAAAGAAAAAAATGTCTTTCTCTTCCGTTTCTTTCCAGTTAGAGTACCACGGTACATGAACAAGAGTTTTTTTCAACTTCTGGTAACTTTAGACCTCTCTGTACCAACAGCACCACATGCTGACAAGAACAAGAATTACAACCAGTCAGTGAAACAAAAACAAAACATGGTTTACAAAATATATCTTTGACATGTACCCATTTTTCACCTGGTTACATAAAAATTGATCTGGGTGGTTTCTTTCATATCCAGGCTGTGTCCTCTACCAGAATCCAGGGAGCTTGAGGGTTCTTCTCAGTATCTTAGCTGTCCCTAGATCTGAGCATTTCTGGACTAAGATCTCAGATGTTTCTCCAATTATCTGTTGGAGCCACTTCTCAAATGTGGAGGTTACTGCCCCAGGTTCTCCAATTGCCATGAGCACTACAGTTGCAGTCACCTTCCAGACTCTATATTTTATTATTCAATCCCTTAAGCCCTGAGGCTCTTAGCAGCAGATTACACCTGAAATTACATATATGAATTAAAGCAAGTACAGCTCCCAAACTATACATTGGAAATGCAGTTGTTTGTATCCACAGGTTGACTATAACTCAAGCAAATTTGGACTGAATAAGTTGAAGCATGTTTGTTCCATAAAGGTTTTAGTAAGCAGTGTGCTAGATAGAAATTTGGCCCCTTTTGCACAGTGGTGCATGTTAGGATCAGTTTATCAAAAAATTCAAGTTAACATTTAACCACGACACTGACAAGACGCTAATCTCTCTCGAGCTTCTGAGATTAAAACAAGGACACAGAACTGTTTCTGATTTCACGATTGATTTCCGCATTATGGCTGCTTCAGGCTGGAATAAAACAGCCCTTAAGGGCGTTTTTGCGAATGCTCTAAACGACTCTATCAAGGACGAACTAGCCACCCTTAATGAACCTGAGTCTCTCCAAGAACTAATTAATCTCTCTATCCGCTTGGATAACCGGATTCGAGCCCGCACAAGGAAAGAGGTTGTAAAACAGCTCCTTCAAAGCTTCAGGTAACAAACAGTTCCTCCACTGAGCATCCAATCAACCCTTCCCCACCTGAACCTATGCAGATTGGCAGCGTTCCACTAAGTCCTGAGCAAAAGCAGCACCGTATGCGGGCTAAGCTTTTTTTATACTGTGGAGAAGCAGGCCACCTTGTAGCCTCATGTCCTCTTTTGGGAAAAGCCAGGGTCCACCAGTAGAGAGAGGGCTACTGGCAGACCAGAAGATATCTCCCTCCTCACCGCGTCTACTCCTTCCTGCATCTCTGTTATTAAATAAGAGATCTGTCTGATTATCAGCTTTGATTCAGTGTCAATGAGATTCTGGTTGTGAACAGAATCAAATGAATCGAGAGTTGGAAGGCAGCCTCAGATGCCTCACAGCTACAGATCCCTCAGACTGGAGTCAATTTCTTCCATGGGTTGAATACGCCCACAACTCAAGTGTCTCCTCTGCAACAGGTCTATCCCCTTTCGAGGCGTCCATTGGATACCAGCCACCCCTTTTTCCATCCGAAGAGGCAGCCATCGCCGTTGCCTCCGTTCAACACCACATCCACCGCTGCCAGACCTTCTGGAACAGGGCCATGACGGCTGTGGGAAGGACCTCCGAGCAGAACCAAAGATAGGCCAACCACAAGAGGAGGGTTGCCCCTTCCTATCGCTCAGGCCAGAAGGTCTGGCTCTCTACCCGTGACATCCCACTCAAAGCGATCTCCCAGAATATTCTTAGGAGAGAAAGTCCAGCTCATTAATACGTTGGGGTTCTCTATTTACTTTTAAAACACTTTTAATATTATGTTATTTCTTTGTTTTATCAGGATTTGAGAAGACAGATCATCAGCACATTTGCAGAAATAAGCTGAGATATAATATAAAGATGACACAACATTTCTTACTTAAAAGCTTGTATGTGTGGCTCAATTTGTCTTTCTAGGTCTAGCGAGGATGAGCATAATTCATCATTTAAAAAAATAAAAGAAACACAAATTTAAGTTATTACGTTCCCCTTTAATAAGACAAATTAAATTGTGCAAAGATAAATGTTTCTGTTAACTAACTCGACTAGTATTAATTTAAAATATTCTTTTATAAATGAAAATCACACAGTTGAAGTGGGATAACAGTCACAATCTCCTTGTCTTAGCACTTGGTGTCCAAACCCAAATTCTGTGAGTACTTACAATGCTTTGTTTGAAGCTTTGACCACTGGCAGCAGCCTGAGAAGAGCCTCCTCTGAAGCAGAGTATTTCTTCAGATCAAACACATCCAGATCTTCTCCTGATGTCACTAAGATGAAGGCCAGAGCTGACCACTGAGCAGGAGACAGTTTATCTGTGGAGAGACTTCCTGATCTCAGAGCCTGTTGGATCTCCTGGACCAGAGAACGATCATTTAGTTCATTCAGGCAGTGAAACAGGATGATGCTTTCCTCTGCAGACAGATTCTCATTGATCTTCTCCTTGATGTACTGAACTGTCTTCTGATTGCTCATTGAGCTACCCCCCGTCTTTGTCATCAGACCTTGTAGGAGTCTCTGATTGGTCTGTAGAGAAAGACCTAGGAGGAAGCGGAGGAACAAGTCCAGGTGTCCATTTGGACTCTGTAAGGCCTTGTCCACAGCACTCTGATGAAGATATGTTAGATTTGGGTTATAAAATAATCTAGACCAAACAGAAATCCTTTGTTGTTCCTCCATCAGGTTGATTCCATGAGTGATGAATGTCAGATGGACATGAAGAGCAGCCAGAAACTCCTGGACACTCAGATGGACAAAGCAGAACACCTTGTTCTGGTTCTGGTACAGCCCTCTCTCCTCTTTAAAGATCTGTGTGAACACTCCTGAGTAAACTGAGGCTGCTGTGATATCAATGCCACACTCTGTCAGGTCTGATTCATAGAAGATCAGGTTTCCTTTCTGCAGTTGATCAAAAGCCAGTTTTCCCAGAGACTTAATCATCTTCCTGCTCTCTGGACTCCAGTGAGGATCTGTCTCAGCTCCTCCACCATACTTGACCTTCTTCACTTTGGTCTGAACCACCAGGAAGTGGATGTACATCTCAGTCAGGGTGCTGGGCAGCTCTCCTTCCTCTCTGGTCTCCAACACAGCCTCCAGAACCGTAGCAGTGATCCAGCAGAAGACTGGAACGTGGCACATTATCTGGATGCTTCTAGATCTATTGATGTGGGAGATGATCCTGCTGGCCTGCTCCTCATCTCTGAATCTCTTCCTGAAGTACTCCTCCTTCTGTGGGTCATTGAACCCTCTGACCTCTGTCACCATGCCAACACACTCAGGAGGGATCTGACTGGCTGCTGCAGGTCGTGTGGTTATCCAGAGGAGAGCAGAGGGAAGCAGTTTCCCCCTGATGAGGTTTGTCAGCAGAACATCCACTGAGGTAGACTCTGTAACATCAGTCAGGATCTCCTTGTTCTTGAAGTCCAGAGGAAGTCGACTCTCATCCAGACCATCAAAGATGAACAGAACCTGGAAGTGATCAAAGCTGCAGATTTCTTTGGTTTCAGTAAAGAAGTGATGAACAAGTTCAACCAAGCTGCACTTTTTCTCTTTCAGCACATTGAGCTCTCTGAAGGTGAATGGAAATATAAACTGGATGTTCTGGTGGGCTTTGCCTTCAGCCCAGTCCAGAGTGAACTTCTGTGTTAAGACTGTTTTCCCAATGCCAGCCACTCCCTTTGTCATCACTGTTCTGATTGGTTGATCTCTTCCAGGGGAAACTTTAAAGATGTCTTCTTGTCTGATTGTTGTTTCTGGTCTGTGTGTTTTCCTGGATGCTGTTTCAATCTGTCTAACCTCATGTCCATCTCTGATCCCCCCAGTCCCTCCCTCTGTGATGTAAAGCTCTGTGTAGATCTGGTTCAGAAGGGTTGGACTCCCTGCCTTAGCGATTCCCTCAAACACAGACTGGAACCTCTTCTTCAGACTGGATTTAAGTTTACGTTGACCAACTGAAGAAAAATGCTCTGAAATATGAAACAGTATAATTAGCACTGAAACAATTTCTATCAATAGATCATTTGTTCTCTCTGGTCTCATGAGTGGAATAAATTCATAATTTATCCATCGGTTTAAATCTTTATCGAAATCCTCTTACTAATGTGCAGACGTTCAGCCAGCTCCCCCTGCTTCATACTCCTCAGGTAGTTCAGGGTGATCTCCATCAAAGCCTCTCTGTTCCTCTGCTCTTCATCCTCTACTTCCAATACCTCCTCATTCTCCCACTGATTCTCTAAGCATTCTCGTTCATCTTGACTCAGAACCTTCTGGATCTTCTTCAGCTCGTTCTTCACAAAACTAACAATGTTTTCCTCCAGCAGCTGAACAGAATAATAAATAAAGGACCCATCAGACTGAGATCATGGACCCAAACACCAGATCCATGTTGGACAGATTGACAGTCCTCTGGTCTACAAAGTGCAGCATGGAGATGACTGTGAACAGGACCCATGGAGAAGTATTTTAGCACATGTACAGACCATGAATATGGAGTCCAGCTGGGTGTGATGCTGCTGGGCAGATGGACCACTGGGAACCTCTGAGTTCTGCTGATCCAATCTGTGGAAGAACCAGGAAGGATTAACTCACATTCTGTAGAACAACAAACAGACAAATAACTAGGTCCTTGTAGTGTGCTGCTCTAAAACCGAAACATGGGGAAACCTGTCACCAGAGAGGAAGCGCCTACCTGAGGAGATTCAGTTGTCATGGTAACTATATTAAAACTTGGCTCAAAAAAAGGTTCAGTTGTTCCATTTGTTGAGAACTTCAAACTGAACATAGGCTACAGAGGAACATGAAGCAGATGGTTCAACAGAACTTTTTCCAATCAGTTGTATTTTTTTTTTAATTTTGTTTATCAGGATATTTATACATGATTATTCTTATTCCATCTAAACAAAATTAATCTCACTGTGAGACTCATGACTCTCATTTTGAAGCACTTTGTTGTAGCTCGTTGGAGAAATGTAATCTTACCTTTCCCATCCCTAACACTAACCCTACAGAAGGAGCAGTAAATATAATCCTAGTCTGTGATCAGAGACTATTATTAACTACTATATGATTATCAAGACAATTATTGATTTGTTCATAAAATATTCCAGAGCAGCAGCCTGTGTGAGAACAATAAAGGCAAGATAATGAGACAGAACAAAGTCCAAAGGAATGTTTGATGTTCACAACCCGGGATGAATCTGTTTGCTTCATGATAAACAATGTCCAACATCTGCAGAGAACTATGAGAAGGATTCATAGACAGAAATAATTTTGGTGTTTAGGAAGAAGGTAGCTGCAAGAAGAGGTTTATTTATATTACATGAAAAACAGTTTTAATTAATATGTTTGAAGAAAAAAAACATCTTTAATATTCTAATTATTGATGCAAGCAAAAGAAAATTACTTAAAAAGAAAACTGTTTTGGGTACTCTAGCCAAGCTGAGATTAGCTGAGTCTAACCAAGCTTGTTTCTCTGAGTCTTATCTAGTTTTTGTCTTTGCTCTTCGGCAGGAAGCCTTCCTGAGTGACTGGATACCTTGACCTTCTCCCCCTGGAAGGATTAACTGAGAACACACTGAGCAGGGGAAAACCTCCACATGATCTGTTCAAGTCCTCTTCGGAAATCCAAGTGACAGTCCGCTCCTTTACTCCTCTGAGTCCAACGCTTGTCTATCTGTCCACCCTCCAACGAGTTCCCCGTTCTCTGGATTACCCCCACAAGTTGGATTCAAGGATTGACAAGAGCCCCCTCAAACGGGAGTCTCTCTCCAGTAATATTCAAGCCTGAGTCAAATTTCCTACGATCCCTGAACTGATCACTGTGATCTCCCCTTCAGACTTTCCAGTTCCAGTTCACCAGTTCACTGAGTTCCAGATCCAACTTCTGTTATTCATCTACATTTAATAAACCTGTTTAACTTTTTTCCCTTGTTCTCTGAGTGGTTCTCTGCATGTGAGTCAGATCGCTTAAACCAATCATGACAAAAACTGGATTTTAGAAAGTACATTTGAAATATTTCACTATGTAGATTATTTTGGTCTTGCTTCAAATATTCATCATAATTAAAAATCTGCCTTAAAATGTAAATACTTCTATTTATTTACAGTGTCCCACTCAAACCTTCTGGTTAAATATGATCAAATGAAGGGGTCGGGTTTCAATTTGGTCACTTATCTAGGATTATTTTCCCACTTTTATGTTTCCTTTTAAAAGCTATCTGAACATATACATTTAAACTGCAAAAGATATCAGAAGCACAAATCGTGGAACAAAATAATCCAAATCTGAACTCGGAACAACGTATTATGTCACTGATTATTTCTGTAAAATTGTTCATCTGAATTCTGGCTTCAGTTTAAATCAACCTGACCCCTGCTGGACCAACAGGTGAACTACAGACACTTAGAAACACCAGCAACAGTTTATTCGGAGGTCTGCTGGTTGCCGTGGTCCTCTCAACTTCGGAAATAGTTTTTTTAAATTACGCATTAAATCGGTAAATGGAGCATACAGTGACGCTTTAAAGTATAATATTCTCGCTTCAAATGATCTTAAAACATATTTTTATTGAACAAAAGTGACAGAAAAAATAACTTTTAACTTTCAATGGAGCACTCCATTGAAAGCTGCTGCTGCCGCAGTGCATGCTTTTGTTCAATAAGTTGTTGCCATCTTCCTTGTTTTGCTTTCTCCAGCGTCGTGCAGCTTCGTCATCCCACCCTCAAGACCCCGCCCACTTTGCATGCAGATATTCAAAACACATCTCTGCATTGTGATTGGCCCGCCGTTTCTACGGCCTGGGGCATGGATTGAGGCTAGACCCCTCGCAGGCAAAAATTATTTTGGCCGCTGGCGGGTAGGGCTAGTTTACTAGGCTACAGATGGCAGTGAGAGATCATGTTTTCCATCACATGTAATTGGGGTGATTTAGTTTCCATCTAATAGTTGAATCACCATCATGACTTGCCTACATGTGCAGTCACCCTAACCTCTGCAGAAGCACCAACTCTGGTTCAATAATGTGACATGAGGTGATCCAAACAGATTCAACTTGACGGAAGAACAACTGAGTTTAGCTCCAATATCATCTAACAAGATCATTTCATATTATCGCAATAAAACAATCCTTTGATTATTTCCATTATTTAGCCTCAATCACTCACTGCTTCAACGTGAACACAGACATGTGAGAGAAAGAGTTGTGTTCACATTTATATGCTGGAAAGAAGTTAGATAAACTAATTAGTGGAACATTTAGAAACAGCTCACCTGTTTGCTGATGAAGGTTGGTCTGATTTAAAAACAATAGGGAGATCCTTTGACCTGTTGCTATTTAAGGAAACGCAGCTGGGTTCTGGTCCAGGTTCTGGTTCTGGTTCATTTTTTTTCCTGTGAATAAAGATGCTTTGGTGATGTTCATACTGAGCTCTGACATGGAGAAAAGTCATGGACAGTTAGAGATGGTGATCTGACCTCTGATCTTTGCTCTGGTCCTCATGTTCTCCACCCAGAGTGGTATTAGATGGAGGGACTCTGTCCTCTCTGTCCTCACACTGATCCATGCTGCTCACTTTACATCAGGTCACACACCTGGAGCTGCAGCCAAGAACACAGCATGAAGATACATTTATATTCACTGACTCACACCTCTATGATACAGTAGCTGTTCCTCTCTATTACAGAAATAGAGCTGTGATACTAAACTATATTTCACATTAGAAACAATGTAAACCAAGTTGTTGAATGTTTGAAAAGAAAATATTGTCAAACTGACTTACATTTTTACAGTTTAAATGTAAAGTTGCTGCAGGAACTCTGAACATCTTCACCTGTTTTTTCCAAACCATCATACTATAAATGATATGCTCCACTAAAGCTTTACACAATTTAAAATAAGGAAAATTCAAACATTTTAACAGTAATGCCATCTTATTTTTAAAGGTTCTACAGGAAGCAGCTGCTCTGTTGTTCTATTCACATTAAAGGAGAAAAGGACATTTTGATTTAAATACCAAAAATCCAAAACACTTGTTTAGAACATCAGCTGCTCCTCATTTTGACTATTTCAGAAAATTATAATCCTGGAGATTCCCCTTCATATTCAGTAAAACTTAAACTTTAAATATGTTCACCAAGCACCAGAGAACAGAATCAGACTAATAAATTCTTAAAGTTTAAATCAACTTCAGCTGTGAAACAAATAAATCTTGGAGTTTATTTAAGCAAAGCAGAGAACCGAAGAAAACTGTCTAAACAACAATGTCTATAAAGAAGATCAGCTTCCTGAAACAGGTCGGAACAAATGACATAATAAATTAAGCTGGTATCTCTGAGGATTGCTGCTCTTTTTGGTTTTGTTTAATGTAACAACTATTTAGTAAACTTTAAACAATTATTTTAAGATAATACGATAAAAAACCCAGCCTTTAAAAATCTCAAGTCAAAGCTTATGCCACCCATAGATGAAAACTTGTGAGAAGTTGCTCCACAGTGGTCAACCAAGAAACAAACTTCCGGTTTGGTTAAAGACTGAAATTGTGAAAAGAGGAACAAAACATCATGTGATAGAGACGGAAGCCAATAAAAGGCTGATAATTATTTTTGGATTGATTAAAATGTAATGCTAAAAAACAGATGCCTGTAGATCATGTGACCTCCTTCCTGACGCTGCAGACAGTCACTAAAAGTTTAGCAAACCTTCCGAGCAGCTCTTTGTTCCAGTGGTTAGGCTGCATTTAACCCAAAGCTGCTGGAGGCTGTGAGAACATGGAGGAACTATAAACTATTCAGTCCCTCAGGTCACCTGAGTGTGGTTTATGGACTTTTTTTTTTACACAGTAAAAAAATGCAGTGAGCTATGCTAATAACATAACTAAGAGGTTATACTGAAACACATTCTAAACAAAATCAACTTCTATAAAATAAACATTTCTGTTAAAGACAATTAAAGGATGAAGACTAATGTGATCCATCCATCCTTTTTCCAACACGCTTAGTCCCAAGTGTGGTCACGAGCGGTGCTGGTTCCTATCTCCAGCTGTCAATGGGTGAGAGGCGGGGTACACCCTGGACAGGTCGCCTGTCCATCGCAGGGCAACACAGAGAAAAACAGGACAAACAACCATTCACACACACACTCACACCTAAGGAGAATTTAGAGAAGCCAATAAACCTAACAGTCATGTTTTTGGACTGTGGGAGGAAGCCGGAGTACCTGGAGAGAACCCACGCGTGCTAAGGGAGAAAATGCAAACTCCATGCCGAAAAACCCTGGGCCGTGAATCAAACCCAGAACCTTCCTGCTGCAAGGCAGCAGTGCTATTGCACCACTTAGCAGACACTTATGTGATCATAAACATTTTAGTGTTATTTTAAGCCTGTATGCGGCTGTAGGCTTTGCTTACAGCATTGCATCACTGCACTCATCCACCCACAGTTATTCACAGTAATGGCTCGTATTACGGCCATTAATGCGGAATTTAATAGATTCTTTTTGCTGGAGAACACTTTCCCAAAGTTAATTTTATGGAGTTAAAGATGAAAAAGAACATATTTCTTTACCTTGTAGTAGATTCCGGTGGAGATATTACTTTCTGTATCTCTTTGAGGAGAGAAGTGAAACTAACTCTAAGAGCAGGAAGTTAGAGGCTAAAAGAGTTCAGCCACTGAACTATGGAGCTCCACTTAAAGAAACATGACATCTATTTCCATGTTAAAATGATTAATTCTCTTATCACTACGGTGGCTGAGAAGTGCAAAACACATTTACAATTCAAAAACAGATTAACAAATAAAAA
Source organism: Cyprinodon tularosa (assembly GCF_016077235.1). Taxonomy (NCBI): domain Eukaryota; kingdom Metazoa; phylum Chordata; class Actinopteri; order Cyprinodontiformes; family Cyprinodontidae; genus Cyprinodon; species Cyprinodon tularosa. The sequence continues at coordinate 362,805 of NW_024039666.1, forward strand.
ACAAAATAACATTTGAAGAAACAAAATTATATTTTATGAAACAAATGTATTTTTTTTAAAAAAGGATACATTTTTAAAAACAAATTTACATTTTAGCAAACAAATTTACATTTTAATAAGTTAGATTTTAGGTGAGAGAAAGTTTCATTTTTGGGGGAAAAAAATACATTATAGGGAAACAAATTTACATCTAACAAAAAATTGACTGTTCGGAAACACTTGTACAAGTGCAAAGACAAAACTGCAAATGGCAAAACACAGTTACATAGCCAAAAACAAATTAACAAAAGACGGCTACACAGAAAGGGAATGTCCCAGTGGCCGGATGTGACGTCACCATTACCCTGACTTGTAGTACAAACAGCTCAATCTGTAGTCCTCCTGCTTCACGTGAAAAGACAGCGTCGATTTTATTATTGTGGAGCAAATTTCTGCCAATTTACACCATTTTGTTCTTCGTGCGGACGGTCTCTGGAACTTTTACGGGACATGGACCAGGTGGCAGGACCAAGCAGCAGGGCCGAGCTCAATAGGCTCTATGCACAGCTCCACTACTTCCTGAATTTAAGGCAGCTCCTTTGTTTCCTGTCTTTCATTACTGGATGAACTGATTAATCCAGGTGTGTCTGGCCAGTTACTTAGGTCATACACACCTGGATTAATCAGTGCATCCAATCATGAGAGACAGGAAACAAAGGAGCTGCATTAAATTCAGGAAGTAGTGGAGCTGTGCATAGAGCCTATTGAGCTCGGCCCTGCTGCTTGGTCCTGCCACCTGGTCCGTGTCCCGTAAAAGTTCCAGAGACCACAATAAGGGCAAAACATTGTTCGGTTAGCGTAAACTTAAGAAAAATAGCTTCAGTGCAATTCTTTCCATCTAAAATCGCCGCTGACTTTTCACGTGAAGCAGGAGGACTACAGATTGAGCTGTTTGTACTACAAGTCAAGGTAATCGTGACGTCACAGCTGGCCACTGGGACATTCCCTTTCCATGTAGCCGTCTTTTGTTAATTTGTTTTTGGCTATGTAACTGTGTTTTGCCGCGTGCAGTTTTGTCTTTGCACTTGTACAAGTGTTTCCAACCGGTCATTTTTTTAAAAAAAAATGTAAATTTGTTTCCCTATAATGTATTTTTTTTTCTCTAAAATGAAACTTTCTCTCACCTAAAATCTAACTTTTAAAATGTGAATGTGTTACCTAAAATGTAAATTTGTTTTCTAAAATGTAAATTTGTTTTTAAAAATTTTAACTTTTTTTTCAAAAATACATTTGTTTCATAAAATATAATTTTGTTTCTTCAATGTTATTTTGTTTTTGAATTGTAAATGTGTTTTGCACTTCTCAGCCACCGTAGAAGATGGAGAGATTCATTAAACGTTCATCAAAACCAGATAAACTGGGATGTTAAGAAATATTTTAGAGACATTAAACGGTAAATGGCATGTACTTATATAGCGCCTTTATTCAAGTTAGGAGACTTGACCAAAGCGCTTTACACTACATTCATTCACCCATTCACACACACACTCACACACTGATGGTGGCAAGCTACATTGTAGCCACAGCTGCCCTGGGGCTCACTGACAGAAGCGAGGCTGCCGTACACTGGCGCCACCGGGCCCTCTGACCACCATCAGTAGACAATGCAGGTGAAGTGTCTTGCCCAAGGACACAACGACAATGAAAGTCGGAGTCGGGGCTTGAACCGTCAACCCTTCGATTACAGGGCAAACTCCTCCATCCAACGCCACTGTCGCCTATATACATGAGACAACAACTTTAAACACATTTAATAATTGAACAAAGACAGAAAATAATTACATAATTTCAATATTTACAACCATTTAAAAAATATTTACATGAATAAAAATGCAATGTATTTATTGAGATTGAAATGTTTTAAAGCTTTCTAAATGTAATGCTGCTCCTGCAGAGCCTGGGCTCTGATCCTTGGAGCTGACACTGCAGCCTCCAGTCCTGCTCTCAGGGGCTCTCCACTCTGCTGCTCCTGGTCGTCTCCTTGGAAGGTTTCCTCTGCTGCCTCTGGTTCCTCCTCCAGCACCTCCATAATGTCCCCCTGACTGAGGAAGAAGTTACAGCAAAGGTAGGTTTTACCTCCAGTGCTTTTAGAAATATTGCTCTCCACCTGCCTTCATAATTCTAAAGGAGCTTTCTATGACAGCTCTTGCAGGAGAGTGATGGCAGTTAAATCGAGCTTCAACTGGATTCCTCACAGGTTCTCCTTATATGGCGTGAGAAGCGTGATTGGCTGTTCCAGGCATGGATAACCACCATCGCCAAGCATCACATACTGGTTTGGTGGGTAGAGGGAGTGGGTGTAAACAGGACTATTTTTTAGAACAGTGGAATCATGGATACCCAATAAGAATATCAAGAAATCTAGTGGTGTGGTCACATATGGCTTGGATTTGAACTAAATGGAATAATTTGAGGTTAATATAACATTCTGCGTTTTCTTTAGGCAGCTTGATCTAGATGCCATCAATGCTGCCAACCACAGTTTTTGCAGGCAAGTGGATCCAGAAAGTTGCTGGAAGCCAGCTGCTACCTCAGCCAGCTGGTTTCCATGGGGGAAGAGGATCACACTGTTTTTCAGGCCTAGAATACCCTCTGCCACCCTGTGGACAATGTAGCAGATGGTGGATGGTGGAATATCAAAGGATCCAGGGTCGGACTGGGAAAGATTTTCGGCCCTGGCCTTTTTCCTTTTCCATCTACCCAGCCACCCAGTGACTGCCGCTGCGTAACGTCCAAGCTCGCACGAAGCCAGTCAGACATCTCTCACACATACGACATCTACAACGTAAGCCTGAGTGTTGTAAAACACCTACATAAACAATACAATATAGAGGCAGACATCTCGTTCTTCAAGAATGAAAACATGAAAGCTCAGCGGTGTGTCAGCGTTCACTGCAAGTCTAGGTGGCATGTGGACAATGAAACGGAATAATGTAAAAATGAAAAACCCCATCATGCGCCATAACATATTTCTGCAAAATATACAGACATAAATTCGCCATATAAGAGGAACATCTTAGTTTGGTTTAAAGAAAGCATTTTAGTTTTATTATAATTTAGTTTGGTGCAAGGATTTTACAGTTTGAAGAAATATTAAATTACACCATATGCCAACATCACAGGATGTGCATGACAAGGAAGGGCTATATATACTGCATATATATGCATATATAACAGCATATACTGCATGAATATGATGTTATTCTCTCCTGGGTCAGGAGGAAATCAGGGCGAAGGTTTAAGCGGCCATCAAAGTACAGCTTCAGGAGGGGGACTTGTGTATTAAGGAGGCAATAAAGATGTTGTTCACCCTAAAAAAAGTGGTAAGTCTGTTTGTTTGTTGCTTAATGTCTTAATATTTACTGTTTATTGTATGTTAACACATTTTAGTTAAATTGTGTTATTGTATTCTCTATTTTTTAAGTCAAAAAGTTTTACTGAAAAGATTCTTTAAAGCTTTACCAACATGAAATATAAAGGATAATACATTATTGGTAAAGAAAGGTAGAAAAGATATATCTGGTAAAGAAACTTGGATGAAGTTCTTTGATCATTTTGATGTAGGTCAAATAAATAATTTAGGTAATATAAAAGCAGCTTAAAATTGTTTTAACTTTGCCCATTAGATGTTGTGATCATACACATAATGTAAGTTACTATAAATTATTTGGATTTGAACAAGTTGCTCATAGCGACGGTGTTGCTATGAGCAACCAGGCGTTGCTATGAGCAACTGGGCGTTGCTTTTCAGTTTGTGGAGGAAAGCCATATGGTGTTAGCAGGTCTTTCAACCGAGGACCTGTTAAGAAAAATTAAGAAATAAGGCATGGACGTCTCGGAAGCAGAAGCGCAGAGATTCAGAGTTTAGCTCTAAATTGATATAAAGTGCCATTAAAATTAGCCAGACAATGTTTGCAACTTTAGCCTTGTCGCTAGCTCACGCCAATGTTAGCATTAGCGTGAGCTAGCGCCAATAGTAGCATTAGCGCGAGCTAGCAATGATAGCATTGGCAAGAGCTAGCTTTAGCGTGAGCAAGCTCCATTATTAGCATTAGCGCGAGCTAGCAATGATAGCATTGGCAAGAGCTAGCATTAGCGCAAGCTAGTTCCAATTTTAGCATTAGCGCTATCTCGCACTTCTCACTCAATAAACGTGCTAACATTTAACCTACTGTAGAATTTTATTTTTCGCTTGCCGCGCCAAATTTATATATTTTTCTTTACTACGATTGTATGAAGTCATGCAAGTCAATAGTTAATGTCTCTTTCAGGTTAGCTGCTTGAGTTGCTATTGCTGTATTGGGCCTTTTTACTTTGGCTTAAAATCAAATGCTGCGATACTCTAAATGCTAAGCTAACCTTAAATATGGAATATATTCTTTGGTTTAAGCATTTCTCTTTCAAGAAGCAACTGAAATTTAATCAGTTCTTTTCCAAGCAAAAGGACTCAGTGATATGAATCACTTTAGAACCTGTGTCTCCAGAAGAATGGCAGCAAGGTGCTTCTTCATCATCATCCAGGTTAATGTATGAATGTTCATTTGTTCTCCTACGACGGAGTATTAGGGAGTTTTATTTATTTTGAGAATAAAGTTGTAACATTTTGAGAAAAAAGTTGTAATATTATCAGAATAAAGTGATTATACAACAACCCATTTCAGAAAGAAAGCTTCGAGCCCCGACCAGCAGATGACGGCCGACCACCAATCAGCAACCTGAGTCCACTTTGATGTCTTGACCAGTTTACTGCTGGTACACTAAAACATTTCCTTATTTGTCAAACAGATGCTGACATTTTGTCAGAAAATGGGGCAGTTTTTCATTACCACAATATATATTATTGCTATAAAAAATTATCTCAAACCAATCAGTGCATTTATTGTAATTGACATCCATTTAATAAGTCTTATTTTATGGGCCCTAGATATTTTAACCTTTAAAAATAAATGCCAAGATTTGGTCATTATCCACCTTCTTTGCCTCAAACCTCAATAATAATCTTACAGGTTGTTAAATGTTCAACAGGAACATCAGAACAGATCAACAGTTTTTTGTTGTTTTTTCTTTGCGTGGAACGTAGTAAAATGCTCTGTAAAATCAAAATGGAGAATTTTTCTGTTAATGTTAAATGAAAGAGCATTTGATCTATAAATATAATGTAAATTGGATGTAAACAAGATATAACTACCTAGACTTTGATATTAGCATGTTATTCTAAAATGTTAGAAATCCTCCTCGACACACAGTAGGTTCTCTTGCAGAACAAACTTAAGAGGGTTTGTTTGTTGAAATTCTTATCTAAAAATCATCTTAAAAGCAATGACATTTTCAGCATCATACAGAGGTATTTGATTTTTATTAGTTACATTTTTAAACTACAGTATTTAATTTTATTTCTGAAGAAGATCCACTGAAATGGTCAAAGCACCACAAAATAAGTGTCCCTTTGCTGTCCAAACTAGATCAGAAATATCTGTTTACAAGATAACAAAAGATAATATAGATTTTATTGATCTCACAGTGGAGAAATTCACTTGTCACATCGGCTCAATAGACAAAAGAAGGTTCCAAAAGAAGGAAAAGGTGCATGGCGCATATACAGTATATACAGTGCATCCACATATATTTACATAACAGCTGGGGTCTCTTATTTAACAGGATTATTGCCTAAGTTATTGCACAGGGTATTAAATAGTGATTGCACATTAGTTATTGCACAGGGTATTAAATAGTGATTGCACATTAGTTATTGCACAGGGTATTAAATAGTGATTGCACATTAGTTATAGCACAGGGTATTAATTAGTGATTGCACATTAGTTATTGCACAGGGTATTAAATAGTGCTTGCACATTAGTTATTGCACAGGGTATTAAATAGTGATTGCACATTAGTTATTGCACAGGGTATTAAATGGTGATTGCACATTAGTTATAGCACAGGGTATTAAATAGTGATTGCACATTAGTTATTGCACAGGGTATTAAATAGTGATTGCATATTAGTTATTGCACAGGGTATTAAATAGTGATTGCACATTAGTTATTGCACAGGGTATTAAATAGTGATTGCACATTAGTTATTGCACAGGGTATTAAATAGTGATTGCACATTAGTTATTGCACAGGGTATTAAATAGTGATTGCACATTAGTTATAGCACAGGGTATTAAATAGTGATTGCACATTAGTTATTGCACAGGGTATTAAATAGTGATTGCACATTAGTTATTGCACAGGGTATTAAATAGTGATTGCACATTAGTTATTGCACAGGGTATTAAATAGTGATTGCACATTAGTTATTGCACAGGGTATTAAATAGTGATTGCACATTAGTTATTGCACAGGGTATTAAATAGTGATTGCACATTAGTTATTGCACAGGGTATTAAATAGTGATTGCACATTAGTTATTGCACAGTTATTGCAGTTATGATGCTGCATTGTAAAGTGCGATAGCAGGAGGGATGAATGACCTGCGGTAGCGCTCCTTTAAGAAACAGGGTGTAAAAGTCTTTCACTGAAGGAGCTGCTCAGCTCCTCTACAGTTTGGTGCAGGAGGAGAAATGCTTTGTCCAAGATGGATGTAAGCTTGGACAACTCACTCCTCTCAGCCACTTCCTCCACTGAGTCCAGAGTGCAGCCTAGGACAGAAGCGGCCCTTCTCACCAGTTTGTTCAGTGTCTTTCTGTCCCACTCTGTGCTGCCTGGGGCCCAGCAGACAACAGCGCAGATGAGGGCTGATGCAGCCACAGAGTCATAGAAGGTTTTAAGCAGGGGCTGCTCACTCCTATCTACATAAACACCCAGATATTTGAAGTTCTCCACAGTTTCTATGTCCTGCCCCTGGATGTTCTGCTTCTGAAAATCTGCTGGAGGTTCCTCTGTGACTCTGAACAGGTTGTTGGTGTCTGCCTGATGAAAATTATTAATATTTAATTTGATCAGCCAAACCAGATAAACCCAGATTTAAAAAAAAAAAGAAAAAAAAAGGAAAAGAAAATGCTCCTTCTCATTATTCCATTTAGAACACGGAACCATGTGGGCGGGGCCAGAAACGTCCGCATAATGTCTAGAATTCTATCATCAGAGGAGAGTGGGCGGGCCTAGAACAGATGTCTGTGATGTCATAGCCTACTCTTTACATAGAACAGTAGATTTGAGCAGTTTATTCCGACCTGGACCAGCATTGGACAGACATCTGCGATTGAATCCTGTGAATTTGGTTTAATTTTGTAAGTTTAATTCTTCTAGAATAGCAC